>NC_043705.1:49746435-49775332 GCF_006229205.1 Suricata suricatta
CCTATTAGTTTTCTTGATTGTTTCCTTTGCCTTGCAGAAGCTTTTTATCTTGATGAAGTCCCAAGGGTTCAGTTTTGCTTTAATTTCCCTTGCCTTTGAGGATGTGTCGAGTAGGAGATTGCTGCGGTGGAGGCCTAGGAGGTTTTACTGCCTTTACTTTAAAGTCCAGTTTGTCCGATATAAGTACGGTCACTCCAGCTTTCTTTTGACTTCCAGTAGCATGATAGATATTTCTCCCCTCACTTTCAATCTGAGGGTGTCCTCAGGTCTAAAATGAGTTTCTTGTAGACAGCAAATAGATGGATTTTTTTTTAATCCATTTTGATACCCTATGCCTTTTGATTGCAGCATTTAGTCTATTTACATTCAATGTTATTGAAAAATATGAGTTTAGAGTCATTGTGTCCTCTGTAGAATTCATGCTTGTAGTGGTGTCTCTGGTAACCTGTGTTTCTTGCAACATTTCCCTCATAGAGTCCCCTTTAGAATTTCTTGTAGGGCTGGTTTAGTGGAGGTGAATTCTTTAAATATTTGTTTATTTGGGAAATCAAACCTGAATGACAGGCTTGCTGGATAAAGCATTCTTAGATGCATATTTTTTCTCTTCATCACATTGAAGATTTCCTGCCATTCCTTTCTGGCCTGCCACGTTTCAGTAGATAGGTCTGCAACCACCCTGATATGTCTCCCTTTGTATATTAAGGCCCTTTTATCCCTGGCTGCTTTCAGAATTCTCTCTTTATCCTTTTATTTTGCCAGTTTCACTATGATCTGTTGTGCAGAAGAGTGATTTAAGTTACATCTGAGGGGAGTTCTCTGTGCCTCTTGGATTTTACTGGCTGTTTCCTTCCCCAGATTGGGGAAGTTTTCAGCTATCATTTGGTCAAGTACCCCTTCAGGCCCTTTCTCTCTCTTCTTCTTCTTTTGGAATTCCTATGACATGGATATTGTTTCGTTTGATTGCATCACTCAGTTCTCGAATTCTCCTTTGGTACTCTTGGATCAATTCATCTCTCTTTTTCTTGGCTTCCTCTTTTTCTATAATTGTATCTTCTAATTCACCTATTCTCCCCCCTGCCTCTTTAATCCATGCAGTGGCTACCTCCATTTTATTATGTGCCTCATTTATAGTATTTTTTAATTCATCACAAATATTTTTAAGGTCCATAATCTTTGTAGTTATAGCTTCTCTGGTGTCTTCCATGCCTTTTACAAGCCTAGCAATTAATTTTATGACTATTGTTCTAAATTCCTGGTCAGTTATATTGCTTATATCTATTTTGACCAATTCTTTAACTGTCACTTCTTCCTGGAATTTCTTTAGAGGAGAGTTCTTCCGTTTCATCATTTTGGCTAGCTTTCTGTCTCTTGTAAGTTTTAAAAGCTTGTTATGCACTCTATACCTGCAAGTTCTGCTATATTAAAGGAGGCTCATTGACTGTTTATGGTCTGCCCATTCAGGGAGTGTTTTTTTACTGGTGTTCCTTGGTCTCTCTTGTGCCTTTGGTTATTTTATTTCTCTACTCATAGTGATATTTGGGACTCTCCACCCTATGTACTTTGGTTTGTTTTTTTGACAGACAAACAAACAGAAAACAAAAGCATGCAAACACACAGACAAATCAAAGAAACAAGAAAACCGAAAGGAAAAAAAGAAGAAAACAACAAAAACAACAAAAGACAAAGGGCAGTCTAAAAGCATAAAACCATGGGTCGCCCTGATGGCTCAGTCGGTTAAGCATCCGTCTTTGGCTCAGGTCATGATCTCACGGTTCGTGGGTTCGAGCCCTGAGTCGGGCTCTGTGCTGACAGCTCAGAGCCTGGAGCCTGTCTTCGGATCCTGTGTCTCCCTCTTTCTCTGACCCTCCCCTGCTCGTGCTGTCTCTCTCTGTCTCTCAAAAATAAATTAAAAAAAAAAGTATAAAACCAGAAATCCCAGCTACAAATAAACAGCAGGGTGGAAGCAGTGCTGATGGAAGAGCATATACAAAGAGAGAAATGACAGGGGTGGGGAGAAAGAAATTGAACATTGACCAGGCAGAGAGACTCAAAGGCTTAATTCAGAGAGAGAAAGGAGAATATCATAGGAGGTGAGGAGAAAGAAACAAAGATAGTACCCAGAGAAACTATATAGTCTGATTTTTCCAGAGAGAGAGAGAAAGGAAGGTAACGAAGGAGGTGTAGAATATGCATCAAGAGGATGGATTAAATGTGACTGTTTAAGCAAACCTATAACAGAGCGCCCAGTCCAGCAGAGGGGAGAGAAGAGTGAGATAAGGGAGAATGTATCTGAATAGCAAGAACTGATCTAGAGTTAATCATGGCAAAGCATCAATGCTCGTCTTGTCCCAGGCTCTGGACTGGTGCAGGCAGGTCTCGCCTCCACTGTGGGTCCCCAGGGCCGCTCCCTGAGGCCTCACCTTGGTGGTTGTGGTGAGAAAATGGGAGCCTCCCCTCCCTTCTCAAACCAAGCATTGCAAATCACTCTTTTGGGTCCGTTCTTCCTGTGTCACGGTCGCAGCCAAGGTGGGCCGTGTTCTATGTCCCAAGACCAGCCTCGTTTCCAGATCTTAGTCTCCGCACTTTAATGATACTGCCCGAAACGTAATCCCACAGTCCTGGGTGCTTCCTAGCCAGGGATCGAGTAGGGGAGCCCTTTCTCCTGATGCCCACTGAGTCCCTTGCGTACTGTCTAGCTTGGAGGGAATTTCTGCGACCCGGGCACCCAGCCCAAAGAAACCTCTGCAGTTAGAAATAGGATGTCTCTCCTAATGCCCTGCAGTTAGAGATAGGATGATAAGATCCCTCTCAGTCCTGGGCAGAGGTGTTTCTCTTCTCCAGGGACAGTACTATGTGCAGTTTCAGCCACTTTCTCTTCCCCTTGTCTCTCCGCAGAGGGGGCCCTCTCCCCGCCGCCGAGCCTCTGTGTCCCAGCCCATTTTTATCTTCCCCAGTTAGCAATCATGCACCTATAAGGCTGTCTTCTTAGTGGACTCTGTCTCTTTTCCTCCCAGATTCTTGCGGTTCAGTGTCCTTTGGCTTCAGCCCTTCTTTGTTTGAGAAATGCAGGCAG
Source organism: Suricata suricatta (assembly GCF_006229205.1). Lineage (NCBI taxonomy): Eukaryota > Metazoa > Chordata > Mammalia > Carnivora > Herpestidae > Suricata > Suricata suricatta. The sequence continues at coordinate 49,749,509 of NC_043705.1, forward strand.
GAAGTACTGAACTCCCTATTTCTCCACCATCTTGCCTCCCCAATATAGAATTTTTAGGCCCCCTTGGGTCCCATGCTGAAATATTGGTGGCTTGGAGAAAGTTGGCCCCAAGTCCATTAGCTCCCAGATTGCCCCCCTTCCCTTCCTATCGCTGACCTCTGCATTGCGAGCAGCCTTGAGCACATATGTGTGGATGCCCCAGCCGGGAGGTCCAGCTCCTCTGCAAGTAGCTGCACTTGGCCATTTGTTGGGCCTGGAAGGGCACATACTTGAAGCATGGTCTGCCATCAGGAGGGTGGACCTGTGGGATGAGGCCTGTGGAGGACAGGCTTAGTCTGTTCACGTAGGTGACTCCAAGGTCCTGAGCATACAATCATGGTCTAGAATGGCGCTAGGAGGGCACATGCCCTTGGTCGTGCACATTCCCTTCCTGGCAGCAAAGGATATAACCAAAAGAGGGCCAGCGTGGGGGAGAGGGGAAAGTGGGGGATGGGCATTGAGGAGGGCACTTGTTGGGATGAGCACTGGGAGTTGTATGGAAACCAATTTGACCATAAATTATATTTGAAAAATAAAGCACAGGCCCATATACTAGGTGATACAGCTGGGAAATATGATTTTATATCACATTGAAGCTTGTCAGAGAACTGGGCGGTGGCAGTAGAGAAATATATGAACTTACTAGCAGATTGTTGCTCAAGATATCTGGGAAATCAGCTTTGAACTGGGCATATCGATCTATCCTTCAGTTAAAGATTTAGGTAAGTTATTCGATTGATATCTAAGTAGACAAGAGTGGGATCAAGAGCAAATGGTTGCCTGTTACCTACCAAGGAGTCTGGAAAGATATTGCATCATTTGAGAATGAATGAACATAAAGGAAAACAAAATATGGTTCCATGAAGAATTACTGTAGGGGCGCCTGGGCAGCTCAGTTGGTTAAGCATCTGACTTTGGCTCAGGTCACGATCTCAGTGTTGGTGAGTTCAAGCCCAGTGTCGGACTCTGTGCTGACAGCTCAGAGCCTGGAGCCTGCCTTGGATTTTGTGTCTCCCACTCTCTCTGCCCCTCTCCCCCAGTCTCAAAAATAAGTAAACATTAAACAAATATATAAAAATTACTGCAGAACAAGGGATAGGGGATAGTCCCCTAGAATCTCATAGAAGTTTTCTATCTCTGAAGAGTCTAAAGGATCCATCACAAAATTATAGGACATTGTGGAGAACAGATTTGAGAAGCTCTTCTAGGATGCAGAAAAAAGCACAAGCGATAGGAAATAGAAAATGAAAGTAAGAGCAAAGTAATATATGAATACTTTGTGTTCCTAGAAAAGATAGCATAACTAAGGATTAAAAATAATAGTAAAGGATGCAATAAAATGTAAGTACACAGGCTGAAGGGGCTTCCGGTATTTCAGATAAAAACAGAAGACATCCCTATGTAGGTATATCCAAAGAGAAAATTCTGAATTACACATGTTTAAAAAAATCCTAAAAATATCCTCTTGAAAAAGGCAATTTAACTACAAATTGGAGAGACACAGTGAGCATTTTTTGGCTAAAAACACTCTGATGCTCTTTGGAGGAATCGTCTTGTCCCCGTAAGAGTCAGCCCAGCAAAGTGTCAGTCAAGAACCATTATCGTTTCCTGCCAAGAAGTGGGAATGTGACCAGAGACAAATACAGCAGTGTCTCTCTGGAACTGGAACTTTCACAGAGTAACACAAAGGCAGAAGACAGTTGCTTCTGCTCATTCACGCCACTTGCAGTGCCTTGATGTTTGCTGCCAATTCCTGAAACTGAAATTTCAGGAGTGACTCTATTTTCTGACTTTTCAAGTCTTTTGGTGAACTTCCCTTTAGATTCTGAGTTCCCCTATATCCCTTCCATAACTTTCACTTTTGCTGCACTTGGCAAGGGACCGTAAGGGAAAAGAAGATTGGTGGGGGTTCGGGGTGGAAGCTGCCAGGATGAGAAGGTGGTTATATTCCCTTTCACTTGGCAGGTCCCAATAATCCACAGCGTTAAGAGTGAAACAATTATGCTTCCCTAGTTCACCAGTAGGTGGCGCTTTCACAAAATGAGTAGCTGTTGCCCAAAAGTAACGGGTATAGTAGGCCTTCTGGAACACTGTGGGCAGGATGGCTTCTTTGGATCGTGTCATTAAATTACATAAATCCAGAGAATAGTCAAATCAAATCTCTTAAGTTGTCACTTGGGGCTGATTTGCTGTGGCCTTACTGTTTGGTGCCTTCCAGACTCACCATTACTGATGTAATGGCCGTATATTGCCGTAGGCATAGTTCATGTGGAGTTCATTCCTTGTCTTCTCACTTCGGTAAACTGAGAATATATCAGATGAGACAGTTTAGCTGCTGGCATTTTAATGACAGAGTGCTTCTTCAGTTTACTATATTTATATTCTGTATACATACTCACACAAGTATGAAGATTTTTCATATCCTGTAACGACACTAGCAAAGAAGCCAATGGGTTGTCTTCAGAATCACTGTTAGCTGGAAGGCTTTTGAAGCTGTAGTTTATATAGAATTTGGAAGAAAAGGCTGTGACCTTTTAAAGGCATTTAAAATAAGTCAAGTTGTTTTTTGTGTATGAGGGCAATAGAAAGCTATTTTTGGATAGGTAAAGGCAGGGGAATCATAGCATCCACATTTCCTTTTTGAAAACCAAGAGAAGAAGCAAAGTAGAGCAGTAAATACAGGAAACCCTGGTCTGAAATGCCTCATGGTTCTAACCTAAGCCTAGCCCCAACCCTAACCTGAACCCTGAGCCCAAGAACCCTGTTGGATTCGTTGTTGTCAGAGGAGTTTTGCAGTCAAAGCATGAAGCTTGGTCCAGCCTCGCCTCCCTGAGCGCTTCCTTCCTCTGCGGCTCACTTTCCTGTACCAGGAAATGTGTTTCTTGTGACACACCCTTTGCCCCTATTACAAGATGCCTTGTTTGGTGAGCGCTTGGAATTTGTATTTTGTTTATGTATTTGCAAACAAAACCTAACCTATGCACGGGGCTGTGACTCAGAACTGAGAAATAAATGTTTCCCCCTTTCCATCAAGCAGGATGTTTAGTGCAGTGCAACATAATGACCTTTCTTTTTTTCTTGCTAAGCAAAGTCATATTTTTCTGCATCTTTAAAATCTGGATTGGGCCATTTTATCACACAGAAATAAAAGAATTGATTTGTAAGTATATGTATAAAGATATACATTGAAATCCAAAAAAAAAAGGGGGGAAAGAACTTGAATGCTGACACTAGAGAGTGCTTGGATGAACTGTGGTATGTCCATATTTCTGGAATGTTGTGTGCCTTAAAAAAAGAGGAGTTAGATTTATAGGCGCTGACCAATAGGAAAGGCCACCACTAAGTAAGTTGGAGAGAAATGTATGTAGAAAAATCAGAGGAGAAAACTTGTCATTTGTGTGAATATTTTCATTTGTGTGCATTGAGATGAGCATGGGGAAGAGTGTGGACATTGAACTTCACTGTCTTCAGGGAGCGGTGCGGGGAGGAGGGAGGGTTCATGGGCGAGAGGAATACTATGGAGTTTTTATTTGGTGCCTCTAGGATTTTTTTTTTTTTTTGGCCTGTAATAAGAGGCAGTAAAAGTAAAGAGAAATCCAGTGTTGTAAATAATAAAGATAACTCGTCCTGAGTGGCTTCAGTGTTTTTTAAATGAGAAAGATGAATGCGTGATCCAGGGATAAATAAGATGCCACATCCCTTTGTGTGCCATTTTCTGTCTGTGATCTCACGTGATGGTTCCATTGTTGAGTTTGCTTAAAAAGTACTATATGTTAAATGTTCTCAATTTAATAATTCACATACCATAAACATTTTCCCTTTAAACGTCTGCAATTCTGTGCTTTTTGTTATGTTTGGAGTTGTACCTTGGAGTTTCTTTTGCATTCCTTAGGATTTTCTATATATGAGACCATGTTATCTCTGAATATAGTTCTACTTCTTCCTTTACAGTCTCGATACTGTTATTTTTTTTTTTTTGCCCAGACATATTTGCCTCTAGAACAACACTGAATTCAAGTGGTCAGAGTGGGGGGCACCTGCATGGCTCAGTTGGTTAAGTGTCCAACTCTTGATTTCTGCTCAGGTCATGACCTCACAGTTTGTGAGATGGAGCCCTGCATTGGGCTCTGTGCTGACAGAGTGGAGCCTGCTTGGGATTCTCTTCCTTTCTTTCTCTCTGCCCCTCCCCCAGTCTTGTGCACACACACTCTCTCAAAATAAATAAATAAACATTAAAAGAAGAGAAGTGGGGGGCGCCTGGGTGGCTCAGTCGGTTGAGCTCAGGTCATGATCTAGCAGTTCGTGGGTTCGAGCCCTGCGTCAAGCTCTGGGCTGACATCTAGCACAGAGCCTGGAGCCTGCTTCAGATTCTGTACCTCCCTCTCTCTCTGACCCTCCCCCGCTTGCACTGTCTCTCAAAAATAAGTAAAAAGTAATAAAAAAAAATAAAAAAAGAGAAGTAGTTAGAGTGGACATCTGTCTTAATTGTAGGGGAAGCATTTAGTTCTTCAGATTCAGTGTGGTGTTTGTGTAGCTGTTTTAAAGGTGCTCTTTTTTGGGTTGAAGAGATTCCCTTTCATCTTTAGTTTCTTGAGTGGTTTTTTTTAATCATGAGAGAGAAATTGGCTTTCAATTTTTTTACAAACCTACTTTCTTGAGGTATGATTTACTTACAAAAAGCTGTACATATTTAATGCATACAACCTGGTGAATTTGGAAATAAGTATATACACATAAAAACATCATCACAATCTGTGCCATAAATATATCCATCACCCTCAATGTCCAATGTTTTTTTCTGCATCTATTGACATAATCATGTGGTTTTGGTTTTTACTGTTAATAGAGTGTATTCCATTGGTTGATTATCAGATATTAAACCAACCTTGCATTCTTGGAATGACTCCCAATTGGTCATGGTGCATAATCCCTTTTATATTTTGCTGGATTAAGTTTTTTAGTATTTTGTTGGATTTTTGCATCTCTATTCCTAAGAGATGTGGTCTTTAGCTTTGTTTTAGTTTGTTTGTATTTGTGTGATGACTGTGGTTTTGATATCAGAGCAAGACTGGTCTCATTTTTTTCCTCTGCAAACTTTTGGAAGAGTTTGTCAAATATTGATGCTAATTCTTCTTAAACATAGGGTAGAATTCAACATTGAAGCCATTTGGTTGTGGGCTCTATTTTGTGGGTAGTTTTAGATACTAATTCAATCTCTTTACCCGTTATGGGTCTACTCAGATTGTGTGTTTTTTCTTGAGTCAGTTTCAGGAGTTAGAGTGTTTCTAGGAATTTGTCCATTTCATTTATATAACTTGTTTCCATACAATCATTCATTGTATTTCTTTATAATCGTTTCATGTTTTTAAGTTTGGTATGTATATTACCTGTTTAATTCCTGATTTTAGTAATTTGACCACTTTCTTTTTTCTTGGTCAGTCTAGCTAAATTATCAATTTGTTGATCTTTTCAGAAAAACTGCTTTTGGTTTCATTCATTTTCTCTGTTGTTTTTCTATTCTCTCTTATTAACTTTTGCTCTAATACTATTTCCTCTTTCTTCTTGCTTTAGTTTGCTGTTCTTTTTTTAGTTTCTTCCAGTTGAAGATTAGGTTATTCATTGGTAATTAAAAAAATATTTTTATATGTAGATATTTCCTGCTATAAATTTCCCTCTTAGCACTGCTTTATCTCCATTCCATAAATTTTTATATGCTGTATTTTTATTTTTACTCATCTTAAAGTATTTTCTAATTTCCTTTGTGGTGATTTCTTTTTTGACCCATTCATTATTTAAGAGTGCGTTATTTAATTTCCACATTTACAAATTCCTCAAATTTCCTTGTGTCATCAATTTCTATTTCATTTCATTGTGGTTGGAGAACATAATCTATTTCCAATCTTGTTGATTTACTTGGGCTCATTTTATAGCTTAAAGTATGGTGTATTCTGGAGAATGTTCCATGTGTCCTTGAGAAGATCGTGTGTTCACTTCAGCTGGGTAAACTGTTCTTCAGCTGTTCTGAGAGGTCTAGTTGCTTTATGATTTCACACATCACTTTATAAAGTCAGCTTGTACAGTCTGGATATATTACATGATTGAAATTATATAAAAATTCTCAACAAAATATTCGGAAGGAGATGTGGCTGGGGCTTTGCCGACCTCACTGTGTCTGCTATTTTTGATCTTTAGATTCGATTGGTTGTGATCTTGCTGCTTATATGTTCCTGTGTTTATATCCCATCCTTGGCACACAGGCTCCTGGACAGAAGTAAAACTGGATTGTTGGGTATATTTTGGAAACACTCCAGAACTGGTGAATAGCAGAGTCCTTAGGTTGCAGTGTGCTGTGTAGAGATGGCCACCAGCTTCCTCTGCATACAGTAGCTTGGGAAAGTAGAATTTAATTGTCGTCATATTTCAGTATGAAAAAATGACTTATCTGCATAAAATAATGGAATGAATGGTTAGCTCTTTTATCTCAGAACACTGAATGAGATAAATTTTCAGCTGCTGTTCTCTATTTTTGTTGTTGGACCGATGTTCTGAGTAAGTAAGATGTAACCGTTTAACACTCAAAAGAGTTTAACATGTCGGTAACAATCAACCTCAGTATTGTGACTACAACATTACATTTTGCAAATGTTATTCTGTTGTGTCAGATACCAGTTCGTAGTGAGGTATCTCTAAGGCATAATAGAAAACAAACTTGATAAATTACTCAAGTTCCTTTCCCTGTGATTTGGAAATGAGAAGTCTTTATAGGATGAGAAAAAATATTCTGAGGGAATCCATGAATTTTGACAATTATCTCTACCTGGTAGGACTGTGAATGGCTTTCCCCCTCATTCTATGTTCCATAATCATTGTGAAGGGCATGCATTGTGTAATATTGATAAAATAAACTTAAAAACAAATCAGGCAAAATGGAAGAGTACAGTTTGAAAGACTTACTGAAGGATGTAATTAAATTGTGGGAAGATTTATCCAGATATATTTTTTTACCACAAAACATTGTGAAAACAGCACATCCTCTGCTATATGTTGAATCAAAGATGATAGCTTTCCATCTGTCCAAACGTGAAATATGACTATAAGGAATTGACTGGTCACTTTGGCTTTCACATTAAACTTGTAGACTTTGTGCAGCTCATACGTGTAAGGTGTGAGAAAAAGGGCCTCTAAGGATTGGAATCTTCAGTCTTTCCACTTCTGAGGATGAATCTCCTATTATCTGCCAACAGCCTTGTTGTGGTCGATAAGATGGCCCGTTTCTGGATCTGGCCACTCCATAGCCAGTATTTAAAAAAAAATTTATGCCAGAGGAATCTCAGTTAAAGTTTTGCTGCCTATGTTTTGCTAATTGTTCAACATATTAGCAAATTTTAAGTCTCTACTCTATGAAATAATTACGTAGACTTGTTTCTGATTAGAGAGCAACAAAGGTATTTATTGGTTTATATCCACGTTTGATCCGAAAAGATTGGCAATGGTTTGAAGAGGAGAGAGTTATTTTCTGCAACCTTCAGGGACTCTTGCTTTAATGGTCATTTTGGAAAGCTTAAATACAGCGTTGCTGTGACTTGGAATTGCTCCATTCTTCCTCGCAAGCAGAGCATTTGCAGAGTCAGCATTTCCTGTAATAGGATCATGTTGTAAAACGTGGTGCTATCTGCAAATAGATTAATCATACGGGAGGCAATGCCAGTTTTTATGCCTTATAATTTGGGATGATTCTCCTCACCACTGTGAGTGGTTCTATTGTGAAAGCAAAAGGAATAAGTCGCTTGCAGGCTTGATTCTTGCTGGATTGCAGTCTAGGCTACAACGTTTATTTTGTGGCGAGAGGCTTAGTTTCTTATGTAGAGAATTAATAACCTAAAACACATTTCTCTTAAATCATATTTTCTTTCTATTTTTGAAGAAATAATACCTCTAGGGAGTTTCTAATACATAAAAGCATTTTTTTTTGCAATTTATGGTAGTGAATTAAATAATGATTTCCCCTATCAGTGTGTGCCGAGTTCCTGTCCCTCATGAATCTGCTATGTGTAGGAGTGATAGGAGTCTATAAAACCATTTTTGTTGTATCTCTCTTGAGTTAGAACAAGAGCAAAAATTAGGAATTTTCCTATTTGCTAAAATGTACAATGATAATTCAAATAAAATAAATATCAGCGAATATTCCCTCCTGCACCATTCTCTCTTGCTTTTCTTAGGATTTTAAATGATTTTTCCTTGTTTTTGTTTTTTTCCTGTGACCAGACATTGAGCTTCGAGTGAGTGTTTAGCAAAGTAATGAATTTCAGGCAATGGTTAAATGGCTAAGGCAGATAAGGTGACAAGATCTGTTCTCCAAATTCTCATGCTATCTTTTTTATTTATATAAAGGGATTACATATGAATATATGGGTGTGTGTGTGGTACATATATTCGAGGAAAACATTCGCCTTCCTATTTTATTCTGTTTCTCTGAAAACTTATCATTGGACCATTTCAGTTGTTAACTTAGGAGTTTCAGGATACCAGCAGGCTACTCTGGACCAAAAAAGCTGATGATTATGTTTCCCTTAAGTTCTGAGACGGAATGTGTTAGCATGACGGTTGGAGGAGGCATGCAGGTGCCCTGAGTAGAAGCTGATCCGCCTCCCAACCAAGTATTCTTGAGTGTTTGACCTGAATTTATTTTAAATATATTTTTTTAATTTTTAAAGGTTTATTTTATTTTTGATATATATATATGGAGAGAGAGAGAGAGAGAGAGAGAGAGAGAGAGACAGAGTGTAAGCAGGGGAGGGGCAGAGAGAGAAGGAGACACAGAATCCGAATCAGACTCCAGGCTCTGAGCTGTCAGCACCGAGCCCGACGCGGGGCTTGAACCCACAAACTGTGAGATCATGACCTGAGCCAGAGTCGGACACTCAACTGACTGAGCCACCCAGGAGCCCCTAAACTGTTTTCTTAAAGGCAGTTTTATAATTCTACGTGAGGGTTGGGGGTCCTTTCCCCAAATCCAAAAGATTTCTGGAAGTATTCCTTCAGGAGTGTCTGGGTGGCTCAGTCGGTTAAGGGTCTGACTCTTGATTTTGGCTCAGGTCATGATCTCACGGTTTGTGAGATCGAGTCCCACGTCGTGCTCGGTGCTGACAGCGAGGAGATTGCTTGTGACTCTCTCTCCCTCTCTCTCTGCCCCTCCCTCAGTCACACTCTTTCTCTCTCTCTCTCAAAAATAAATAAACTTAAGAAATACATTCCTTCAGATTTGATACAGTACTCTACCTAAAATAGAGATTTCATAAATTCAGTTTTTCACATTTTATTACAGTTTCCTTGATGTTTTGGAATGACTTGTTGATCAGTGTCCTGGAAAACTGCCCAACTAATCCACCCTTGAATTTGCCTCTGTTAATTTGTGAAGTCAATCATTAGGACATTCTTATAATATCCAGTTTGAAACCAATTTATATTTTAAAGATTTCTCTAACTTACAAGCATTCTTACTCTTAAAATATTTTTAGGTTGGAGGATTCTACTTAAAACCAATGCTTAGCTTAATCAAAAAGAAAGAACAAAAATTAGGCGTGCCTGGATGGCTCAGTCAGTTTAGCATCCAACTTTGGCTCATGTCATGATCTCATGGTTCCTGGGTTTGAGCCCCACGTCGGCCTCTACACTGGGATATGGAGCCTTCTTGAGATTCTCTCTCTCTCTCTTTCTCTCTGTTTCTGCCCATCTCCCACTTGTAGTGTCTCTGTCTCTCAAAATAAATAAACTTAAAAAAAACTGACAAAAATTGTCATCACAGATTGAGGTGTTTTTGCACCATAAAGCAAAAACACTAATCTCTTTGGATTTGCAGTTTTCATTTTTGTTAAGCATAAACATTGTATATCAGACCTGAATTTAATATAAAGTAGGGGTGCCTGGGTGGCTCAGTCAGTTAAGTGTCTGACTTCAGCTCAGGTCTTGATCTTGCAGTTAGTTAGTTCTAGCCCCACATCAGGCTCTGTGCTGACAGCTCAAGAGCCTGGAGCTACTTCAGATTCTGTGTGTCCCTCTCTCTTTCTGCCCCTCCCCCGCTTGCACTCTATCTCACTCTCAAAAATAAACTAATATCAAAAATATCAAAAACCAGAAAGTAATCTAGTTTACAACATAAACTAGATATTTAGGGAGTAGGTAAAATGAAATGTTTATATATTTACTTTATCTTCAGTACATTTTGTACTACACAGTGAAGCTAGAATTACATAAATCATCCCGTGTTTTTTATTTTTTCTAATTTCTGTCGATGTGAGAAAATTGAAAATAGGAATAACTTAGAAAGGAAATAAAATTTCGTTGAAAGTAGCTGAAGCTTCCGGTGGTTGCCATTTCGGTGGTCCCCACTAGGTGGCAGCAGCAGCCTGCTCAACCCCCCAGCCCTGGCGGCATTCAACATGGCATCCTTTCCTTTTCTGGTAGCCAGAAAGCTGTAATTATGTGGATTCTGAGTTGGAAGGAAAGATGACTATTTAGAGGAACTCCCTCAAAATATTGTTAATATAGCATTGTGCAATCATAGTAGTATTGATGCATGTATCACGGAGGGTGTTTTTTCCTTCTAATTTCTTTTTTTCCCCCTCCAAATAAACATTTTCTCCCATCTGTGTGGGCAACTGTGTATACACAAATAATCATTTTATCTCAAACCCACCACAGTACGAGCCAAGATATTGTCAACTATTAAACAAACACAATATGAGGAACATCGCCTCCCCCCAGAGATGCTGTAAACTACCATTTAAGTGACAGGAGAGGTGCCAGTTTCTTTGTGAATGCTTTCTTACTCATTGTGAGAGCGCCACTTCCTAAGAGCATGAGGCACTGAAGGAATTTACTCAGTCTCTGTAATGGCTATGGGATGGCTGTCTTGCACATGCTATTGCCATTATTGTCTGCTGAGATTCAGGGATAGCTGGGATGCACAGTATTTCCAACTTGTGTTAGTAACGTGCTTTTATAAGATAGACAGCTTTAGAATAAAGGTGGCATTCACGATTTTACTTAGGTAGACATTCAAACCTGCTTCTAGGAGCCCTCTACCTCCTATGTTGCCTCTAATAATGAGTGATGATCCTTGAAATCCCAGATATTGGCAACTACATGGGGTTCTTCTAAGAGAGGGGACTGTTTTAATCGGGTTTAGTGATTCATGTTTTTCAAGCTGAGTTTCCCCAGCCCTAGGGATATGGGATGGTGTGCTAGGCGTCTGGCAAAGCACAGGACAAACGTGGCATATATTCTTCGAGGGTCATATCTGCTCCTTGGATGATATAAAACGTTGTTGAGGGGCGCCTGGGTGGCTCAGTCGGTTAAGCGTCCAGCTTCCGGCTTCGGTTGGGGTCATGATCTCACGGTTCATTGGTTCAAGCCCTGCGTCGGGCTCTCTGCTGACAGCTCAGAGCCTGGAGCCTGCTTCGGATTCTATGTCTCCCTCTCTCTCTGTCCCTCCCCTGCTGGTGCTGTCTCTGTCTGTCTCTCAAAAAATAAAAGTAAATTAAAAATATAAAAATAAATAAAACGTTGTTGAGTTCTTATAAGTAAATCTGGAATAGAAGGAATATTCATATGAATTTTAAGATAAAGTGCAAGTCTTCACTTAAGTGTTTTGCTTGGGAGGGACTGCTTCCCTTTATATCTTGCAGACATCCTAGAGTCATGTGTTTTCTCTCTCCTGCCTTAGGAAGAAATAGTAAATAGAAAGAAACTTGAGAAGCACTAACTAATTAGCAAGGACTTATTCAACATCAGCATCCACCTGTTACCTATAGTAGAGCTAACAGTGGCCATGAAACCTAGGACTAGTGAATTTTGAAAGGCCAATCGGTGTTTGAGGCCTTGTGCGGCCCTAAAAGGGCACTGAAATGGAAGTTTTAGGACAGAGGAAGGATGGCGCCAGGGCACGGCTACCTATGGTCCGAGGCACCATGTCCTTGACCGTTTTCTCATGAAATTCCTGGGACCCTTCTTGGTCTCCAGACTTCTTCCCCTATTTTTTCTCCTTAGTCTGGTTACTCCCTTACTTAAATCACTCCCAGCCTGCAAAGGGGTCTATACCATCTTCAATGTGAGTACTTAGCATCTGGACTCGTCCATTCTAGATCCGACTCAAGGACCGTCCTGCTCAGGTCCCAGCCCTCCAGATCAGAGACGGTTCGGGTGCCCTGGTCCATGTCCAGAGCTTCTCACCTGAACTGCCCACCTTGGCTTTCATGGCTCTTCATGGTTCAGCTCTTGACTTCTCTTCACTCCTCATTCTCCAGACCCAGGGATTCAGCCACGCTGGAGTCTGTGCTGACATTTCGAGTCCTTCCGATCTCAGGGCCTCGCCTTGCTCCTCATTCTTCCAGGAACGCGCTTCTCATACCAGTTTGAGTTGCTCCCTCACATCTTCCACGCCCGCCCACCAATGGTATTTGATGGGTGAGACCTCCAGAATTACCTCTTGACATGCCCGCTGTCACTCACCACCACTTTATCTGGATTTACTGTTCTTCAGAGCCCTGATCACTACCTGCTACTCATGTATTTATCACTCATCTGTCTGCCTTCCCCTTTCCCTCTACCAGACCATAAGATCCGTTAGGGTGGGATCATTATCTTGTTCAACACCATATCACCGGAACTACGGATAGTGCCTGGCTTACCGTGAGTGCTCAAAACAAATTCGTTGTGTCAGTGGCTCAGCTCTGCCATTTTACAGATCTGATTACTGAGGGCCAGTGACGTGCATAAGGCCAGGGACTAGTGAGTAGGAGAACTGGCAGGCTTCTCCTCTGATAGCTCCTACCAGGCTGACCATTTCCATTTCTGAGCACCAGAGCCCCCCACTCTCTGTACCTCTCCGTCTCACAATCGACTGTGTCCTGGCTTGTCTCGTTCTTGAGTGGGTTCTGTCTCCATAACTGGATTATAAGCTCCTTAAAGGCAGGCATAGTGACCTTTCCTCGTATCCACAGTGTGTAGCGCTGTGTCAGGAACCCAAACAATGGTTAATGAATGCTTATGAGATTCTTACTTTTTTAAGAAGTGTTATCTGGAAAAAGTATGAAATTTATATATTGAGGAAAATGGGTAGTTTTTTAGAATCGGGAATCCTGAATGCTTTCTATGGTTTTTAAAAGCCTGTCTCTGTACTCCTGACCCTCATAGTTCTATAGATTTTGGGGAATGCAAAAGATAGGTTTCCTCCTTTGGCATTTTAGCATCAAAAAAATATTTGCTTTAGCAAGATGCGGTAAAACAAGGGTCCCCGGGGACCGCAGAGCAGTTGCCAGCACTGGGTTTTAGAAACGGCTGGCTAGTTTTATTACCAGCTAATGGCATTTGTAGTTGTGCTTTGGCAAATAACCATGAGAAATCAATTGTCAGGCATGGATGCTGTGAGAAAATTACTGTCAGCCCCCTGAAAACTGGCTGGGGATGAGGACGTTGGGGCAGTAACTGCATCGAGTGTGTGGAGACCAAGGCACAGGATTTACATTGGGTGTGTGCTGTTCGAGCAGGAGTAAGATTTCGTGGTGTCCGATCCTAACACACCTCTTCTCTCCACACACGCACTCACCCTCGAGGGCTCTGAGCAGCACCTTCGTTATCTGTGCAGAATTATCCCACGTCATTCATCCTGAAAATCTAAAAAGTGTTTTCAGCAGCAGTGTCTGAGGAAATCCTGAGTCCTGGGTCTCTGAAAGATACTTCACTATAGTGGTTAAGAGGAATGAAGATAGTGAGTTTGAAGCCTGTCTCTACCATTTACTTCTCTAAGATCTTCGGCACTTTATTTAAGTTCTCTCTAGGCGTGTTTTCTTCTCTGCTAAATGGAAACAAAAAATGGTCCAATCGCATGGGCTGTTGTTGAGATTAAGTGAGGAGCATCGGTGAAGTGCTTACTACATTATCTGACAAACAAGGGGTCAAAGCATTTTATTTTTATGTTTAAAAAAATTTTTTTTGTGGTTTTTATTTATTTTTTAGAGACAGAGACAGTGTGAGCAGGGGAGGGTCAGAGAGAGAGGGAGGCACAGAATCTGAAGCAGGCTCCAGGTTCTGAGCTAGCTGTCAGCACAGAGCCTGATGCGGGACTCGAACCCACGAACCGTGAGATCATGACCTGAGCCCAAGCCATACGCTTAACTGACTGAGCCACCCAGGTGCCCCATTTTATTTTTAAAAATGTTTTTTATTATTTATTTTTGAGAGACTGAGCGCAAGTGGGTAGGGGCAGAGAGAGAGGGAGACACAGAATCAGAAACAGGCTCCAGACTCTGAGCTGTCAGCACAGAGCCCGACACGGGGCTCAAGCCCATGAACCATGATATCGTGACCTGAGCCAAACGAAGTCAGACGCTTAACCGGCTGAGCCACCTAGGTGTCCCTTTACTTATTTTATTTTTTAAAATGTTTATTTTGAAAGAAAGAGATAGAAAGAGAGAGAGAGAGAGAGAGAGAGAGTGAGTGAGCACCTGTGCAAGTGGGGAGAGGAGAGAGCAGAGAGGGAGAAGGCTCTGCCCTGTCAGCACAGAGCCTTATGTGCTGCTTCATCCCTCAGACTGACTGTAAAATCATTACCTGAGCCAAAATCAGGAGTCATATGCTCAACCAACTGAGCCAGCCACCCAGGTGCCCCTCAAAGTTTTTTTTATTAAAAATTTTTTAAATTTATTTATTTTTGAGGACAGAGAGAGAGAGAGAGAGAGACAGAGTACAAATGGGGGTGGGGCAGAGAGACACACACACACACACACACACACACAATCTCAAGCAGGCTCCAGGCTCTGAGCCTGATGCAGGGCTTGAACTCATGAACCATGAGCTCATGACTTGAGTTGAAGTCAGTCACTTAACCAACTGAGACACCCAGGTGTCCCTCAAAGCTTTTAAATGAGTAAATACATATGCTTGGGTAATGAAGAGAGGGACCAGTCCAGCCAGTAGCTTTTCTGACCTCCCAAACTGTCCTGCTTATTTCTCCCCCCACCCCCACTTCCCTGAGAAATGAGTCAGAATTCTTTGGGATACTGGTTCAGTTCACTCCTCAGTCAGCAACCCAGCAGAATGATTTTTCCTAGCCATTCCAGGCTCTGTGCTTGCTGATATCAGGTTACCTGGATTGGAGGTGAGATTAGGGCTAGGTGAAAACTGCTGATGCTATCCAGGCTAGGAAGCCACCTGCCCTCCCCAAATCTCTGGGAAGTGAAAGCCGCCATGATGACAAGGGTGGCCGTCTGTCTTTCTCTAGGGCGAGCAAGACCCCACACTGAGGCTTACCAGGAGATTCTGGGTACCGAGGTGAACTTAGATTTGCAGTTCTGAAGTAGGCTGGGAGCCCAGCTCTTTGACGGCAGATTCCACGCATAATTTCTTTGTGTAAAACACCCACAGTGAGTGGAAGTATTGGAGAATGTACATTTAGGCAAAGGACTGTCCTCTTTTGAGATCGGGTGCACTGGGTGCGGGGCCAAGCACTGGCCCCCTGACAGCTGACAATATGCCACCTCTGATCTCTGGGTACCTTGTTGGTTGACAAGCTCTTAGAGAAACAAAGGAAGTGGTGACCTCACAGGGACTGTCCCTTGTGGGGACCGGAAGTAGCTGAGACTTACCATCTGCTCACCTCAATTCAAATATTTAACAGGAGGTCGGAGACACAGAAGTTACTATGAAATTACCAGTTTATCTCCTGATTTTATTTCTGTCGAGGAGGGGGAGGGGTCCCTTGGGGCAAACGTCTGTTTTTCAGTTTTGGAGACCGCCAGGAGAGGGCGCCAGGGCTTGGTTCTTAATGAATCCTTGGCGCACCAGAGAAAAAAGGCTCGGTGTAGTCTGTCTTTTGACAAAACCTCTCTTTCTCAGGAAATCTGAACAGAAATCCTGGCCTTGGCATTCCTCGGGTTAAATGCTCATCCCTTTTCATTTGGCAAGGAGTTGGGTTTCTTGTCGTGGTGCCCTACATTTTCAGTGAGAGATTCTCCATCATCGGGTCTTGCTGCTTCTGGTGTCTCAGTGCGTCCGCTAACGAAAAACAGAATCAAGCTCGGCTTTTAAATGAATAAGATTAGAACTTTCCAGTACGTCGCATGAAAAAATATATTAGCGATCGTGTTAGTTGGAAAAGAGTAGATGTTTTGGAGTATACCATTTATTTTTTCCTTTTTAGATCCTTTTCACGAAATCTGCTGCTGTTAGCTCAGAAGCCAATATAGCAGATGCAAGAGATTCCAGCACTATCTCCCAGGCAGTGTTATACTTCAGGGCTGATCTCCTACCAAGATTAATAAAAATAACCACCACAACGTACAAGGTGCTTTGTGGGCTTGCTTGCTGCGCGCCACTGCTGGTGCTGAGCACGAGGCCCTCATGGCGTCATTTAATCCTTGTGATAATCTTCTGGGATACACACTTTATCATGCCATTCTTCGGGGCAGAAAATTGAAGGTTAGATTCCTTAATTTGCCCGAAGCCACTCAACTAGTGAGCAGCAGAGCAGGGGGTGAAACCCAGAGATACGATTCAACGTCCACATGTCGGACCACTGCGCCCATCGAAGCAGTGACTGCGGGGGACAACTGGGCGCCCTGAAGGGAGTGGTCTGTGGTTCCAGGGAGCTCGACGTGCAAAGGGCACACAGGTATAGAGATGTGGGACTCAGCACTGAGCCACATCGCCTGGTTTCCACATCCTGGCACACGGGATTCAAGCTTCGGAGACCTGCACACTCTGAGCTCTGCTTCCCTCCCCTCCCCCCTTCATTGCCACTCTTTAGGTACTTTTCTTTTTCTGTAATTTGCTAAGCCCATTTCTACCGCAGGGCCTTTGCACCTATTGCTCTTCTGCCTGGAGTTCTCTTCCCTCAAATCCTCATGGGGCTGGCTGTTTTTTCTCAGGACCCAGTGTAGACAAGGCCTTCTTAGAGAGCCCTTTCTTGCCACGTGATCTAATAAGGCTCCTGACGTCTCTCTTATCCAATCACTCTCTTTCCTTCTCTTCATTGTCCTTGTGATGGTCTCTGTTCTCAGTTCATTAGCTGGTTTGTCTACCTGGGTATTATGTTTTCCCTCATTAGAATCTAAGCGCTATGAGATAGGGATCCTGACGGTCTGGTTCCTTGCTGAAACTAGAACACTCCCAACAGAGAGGAGGTCCCTAATAAATATTTATTAAATGAATGTGGTGGGAGGATGTGATGGTGGCGGGATGGGTATTGGGAGTCGTGGGGTCACCCGTCAGGAAGCCCCAGTACCGCTGGGAAGCCCAGGCTGACACGACACATTTGATGACCAATCCCCGGCCAAAGTCCGGAAGTCACGGTTAAAATAGTGGTTAAAAACCACAGACTCTGGGACTTAGCTGCCTGGGTTTACGCACTGACTCTTGCGCCCATCGGCTGGGTGACCTTGGGCAAGCTGTCTAGCTCTTTTGTGCCTCAGTTTCCTCATCAATAGGTTGAATAATAATATTAATAATAAAAATGCCCACCTCATGTGATTGTTAGGAGGATTAAATGAGCTGTGTGCTTGGATGCTGCCTGGCACAGTGTCCTCCAAATAACTGTGAAATAGATAAAAGTGTAGTCAAGCAAAAACCCTGTGACTGTAAAAATCTGGACAAAGGAAAATGTTAGTGTGGGGAAAGGCCCTGCTTCTTGCAGGAACCTGAATTGGATTGGATTGTGTTTGGATTGAGGGAGAGAGAGCAGAAGGAGGTAAAGTTTGAATTTGCTCTGGTTCCTAATTTCTATGCAGATATATATTCAAGAGAGGTTTTCTGACCATAAGGAAAATGACTGACAGACATTCTCTCCCATCCTTCCATCACCTCACTTCCAAAGTATTCTAGGAATTCACTATATATAATGGGATTTCTTTTTAGAGCATTCATATTGTTTGGATTAAAACATTGTTTTTTACATTTATTTATTTTTTGAGAGATAGAGTGAGACAGAGCATGAGCAGAGAGGGTCAGAGAGAGAAGGAGACACAGAATCCGAAACAGGCTCCAGGCTCTGAGCAAGCATTCAGCACAGAGCCTGACGCGGGGCCCGAACCCACCAACTGTGAGATCATGACCTGAGCTGAAGTCGGATGCTAAACCGGCTGAGCCACTCAGGCGCCCCCATATTGTTTGGATTTAACACATACAGTGATTCTCTTCAAAGCAAACAGCCCACAATCTCTTCCCATCAAGCCAAGGTCCTGGTTGGAGTACAGGCTCTGAGGTGACCCTCAGTTGGGTCTAGGATGGTTTGACTTGGGAGAAATGCAAATTCCCTCCTCTCTTCTCTTGATTAAGTTCAAGCAACATGCACTGAGCACTAACTTTGTGCAAGGTAGACACGCAGAGTGTGGAGAGGATGATAAACAATGACATCCCTGATGACATAAGTATCTGGAAGAAGTTTCAAATTAATGGTGGTCCAGAGCCTGCAGCACAGTGTGTTGAGACCAAAGGGAAACCAAAATGGAGGCAGAGAAAGGAACAAGACTGAAACCACAGCCCCAGGTCAGCAGTACATGCCGCAGAGTGAAAGGGGCTCTCAGGCCCCAAGTGGAGGTGGCTCTGAGTGAGATGGAGGCATCTAACAATAGCAGCGACATTGACAACAAAACAAAATGTTCCTTTTGATATCAGAGAGGGTGACTTCTGGATAAGGGCTTTGTGCATTTTCAACAAGGCGGGAGATAAATGGAAAGAAGCCTTCTCTCAGCTATAAAGTGGACATCAAAGCTTTTCTATTGATCGAAGGGAAATAATTACTATGATATCATGAGAGTCAATGGACTCCCTACACCGAACCATAGGTCTGATTTATGAAATCTCCCCCATTCCCAACACATGGCCTCAGGACACAGTGGCAAATAATAGCATTTAATTAAAACACATAAAACAGAAATGTCAATGTCTGCATATGTCAAAATCAATAAAATGCTAATTTCTAAAGATTGTGTTTGCATGGGGTCTAGAAATTCCACAACAAAGAGCCTTTGTGGAAGGCAGCAGTCTTCCATTTCCTGTGGCTGGAGTTATAGTCCTGGGAGATCCTCCGGCTCAAATCCCCATGCAGAAGATAAACTGAGGCCCAGAAAACTGATAGTTTTATAACAGAATTGGTAGTAAGATGATAATCTGACTGTCAGCCTGCTGTTCCTCATTCTCCCCACACTCTTTGAGTCCCAGAGTTATCAGTAGGAATGCCCTCCCTCACTTCACAGCAGATGCCTGGATACCACCCTGTGTGCCAGCTGCTGGAAGAAATCTACCCACAGGGGCACAGGTGCCTCTAAATCTTCTCATAACACATGACGTCTTCCGTGCCTGACTGCATCTTGACAAAGGTTTTTAATTGGCAACCTGCAGTGTGACGTTTCTAAGTAGAATTGCTTCTTTGTGCCCGTAGGTTCCCTTCTAGTCTCTCGGATTTTGGCAGAGCGCTCAAAACATCAGCCTTGCAATCTACTTTATCTTACTGAGATGCATTCTCGGAGGACAAGAATGGCAGAGAAAATAAATTTGTTATTAATTCACTTAGAACATAATTTAGTTTTGCAACAAATGAGATTTTCTTCCATCCAGGTGATATCACTGGGTTAAATGCTAGAACCCAAGTAGATTGTGTGGGTTTAGGATTGCACACGTTTCTATCACTTTCCAGCTCTCGGTCTGAAATTTGGGCATAGAGTACAGGAAACTCTGACTTTTCAAGATGTTGGTTGGTGCTGATATCATTGACTAAAGTGGAAAACGGGAAATGCCTCAAATCTTAATAGTCTTTGCATACATTGACTGGTGAGTCTTATCAAGGATCAACAGTGAAGAAAATATTATTTGGGTTTGTAGAAATGTGGGATTGAGGTGGGCATGGAAACTTAGACTAGAGGATGTCTAATTTCTTTTCACTCTCATATTCCATCTGAAAATGCTAACTATATCATTGCTCACAGACCAGACAATGGATATTCCTTCAGTGGAACATGTCTGTGCTTTTCTGGTTATTTGGTTCTTTACTGAATGCTCATTGAGTTGAGGTAGAGAATGCTCATTAGTGTCTCTGTGTGCCAGTAATTTTATAACATGGGCAAAGAGACCAGGAAATGCTTGGCAAATCCTGCCTAAATTAGAGATTCTCCCAAACTTTCTAAATGAAAGGGGCTCAGGGATACTGATCTGGTTCAGAGGTGGACAACTAGGGAGTTCATTCCATAGCAGAATTTGATGGTACTTTATTTTTTATTAAATTTTTTTTAACATTTATTCATTTTTGAGAGGCAGAGAGACACAGAGCACAAGCAGGGGAGGGGCAGAGAGAGAGAGAGAGAGAGACCCAGAATTGGAAGCAGGCTCCAGGCGCTGAGCTATCAGCACAGAGCCTGATGAAGGGCTTGAACCCACAAACCATGAAATCCTGACCTGAACTGAAGTCGGATGCTTAACCAACTGAGCCCCCCAGGCACCCTTGCGTCGTACTTTAAAATGTCATTTATTAGAAATTTATTTTGTAGTGGGAATGATTCTTTTAATCCCCCAAACAATCCTAAGGCAGATATTCTCTCATTAATCCCACCATTCTGACTTCCATTTGAGGCACTGC
Source organism: Suricata suricatta (assembly GCF_006229205.1). NCBI lineage: Eukaryota > Metazoa > Chordata > Mammalia > Carnivora > Herpestidae > Suricata > Suricata suricatta. Next base: position 49,770,174 of record NC_043705.1, read on the forward strand.
GACTTGCCCAGGGTCATAGGCAGGTAGCAAAGACAGGACTCAGGGTGCCTGGGTGGCTCAGTCGGTTAAGTGTCTGACTCTTGATCTCAGCTCAGATCTCAATCTCAGGGTTGTGAGTTCAAGCCCCATGTTGGACTCCATGCTGGGTGTGAAGCCTACTTGGAAAAAAGAAAAAAAAGGACTCAAGTCACTGTGGTTTTACTCCAAAATCTGTGCAGGGTGGTGCCTTTCATTTGGAATTATATTATCTGTTACTTAGATTATATACTTGTTTTAGGTGGCTGGTAGAGATCATGGGTCTGAGATAGTTCCTCCACCCAAACAACTTGCCTGAAGGTTCAGAGCAGCGGGTGTTTACTCTGAAATTCTTTGTCTATAACTGAAAACAGGATGAATCCAGTTCTGTGAACTGAGAACCCACTGGAGCTACTGGGGATGAAAACAAACAAAAGAGTTAAATGTCCACACCCTACTACCTGGAAATTAGCTAATAGCACAGGTGCTGTCTACCTAAGAGGTAGAAGCCAGCTGGCAGGGAATCTGGGCGTAGAGGAAAGCGTAAGTTCTCGCTGTCTATAAATACTATTTTTCCATGTTTGTCACAGAGTAAGACACATAAAATATTTTGAGGAGACCACACAGGTGTCTTGTTCAGGAGCGTTCAAAAGACTAATTAAGACTGGCTTTGTTGTTACTCTAATAGTATTAACAGAATGAAGAGAAGATGTGTGGCTAGTGCTGGAGAGAAGTCATCAATGGCTGAAAAAAATCAGCGAAACAGCTTTTGATACCAGGATAGCTGGAGAACCTGGAACTGGAGATACACTTTAAGGGTGGTAACATCAAGTTAGTAGATTCATGTATTTAATTCTATTTAAGTTCAAGGAGAGAACCCTTGGGCTAAGCAGTCATTGAAAAGAGTTGATTGGTGAGAAAATACTGAATCCTACATTTGCCTCAACTTTTTAATTATTAAGATGGTGCAGTCTGATTTAAAGAAATTTACAAAGAAGAAACTCCTTCATTTGTTCTACAAATATTTTTAAAAAATTTTAATGTTTATATATTATATTTTGAGGGAGACAGAGCATGAGTGGGGGAGGGGCAGACAGAGAGGGAGACACAGAATCTGAGGCAGGCTTCAGGGCTCTGAGCTGTTAGCACAGAGCCCAAAGCAGGGCTCAAATGCATGGACCTGAGCTGAAGTCAGACGCTTAACTGACTGAGCCACCCGGGTGTCCCTACAAATATTTTTTAAAGCATTTATTTATTTTTGAGAGAGGAAGAGAGCCCAAGTGGGGGAGGGGCATAGAGAGGGAAGCCTGAGGATCCGGGGCAGGCTCTGTGCTGACAGCGGGGTTTGAACCCACAAATCGTGGGTTCATGACCAGAGTTGAAGTCAAGAGTCGGCTGCTCAACTGACGGAGTCACCCAGGCATCCCATGTTCCACAAATGTTTTTAAAGTATCTTCTATGTGGCAGACATGGTTTAGGTGCTTGGGATAAAGCAGTGAGCAAAGCAGACAAAAAGAGCTGCCTTGCAGAGCTTACACTCCAGCACGGGAGACAGAGATAAATAATGTCACAACTGAACACAGCGCACAACTGGTAAGTTGAAGGTGATAAGTCCTATCCAAGAGACAGCATAGGGAAAGAAGGAGAGGGAATGGGGGCTGGGGGAGGGGTAGCTTTCCATTCCAAAGAGTGGTTGGGATAGGCCTCACTGAGAAGTGACGCGGGAGCAGAGATTTGCAGGAGGTGAAGGAGTAGGTCTTTGGGACATCAATGGGTAGGATATTTTAGGCAGACGCAATGGACTGTGCAGTGGTCCTTGGTGCCTGGAAGAGAGTGGGTGAGAGGGAGAATAGCTAATGGTGAGATTGGAGAGAGAATGGGGACCAGGCCATGAGTAAGATGGGGAGTCACAGGAGGGGTTTGATCAGAGGTGTCAGTTAGCCTACCTTTATATTTTCAAAGGATTACTCTCTGTGTGAAAAATAGGCAGGGGGTGGGGCAGGGGTATAACCCATAAGGCCAGGTAGGGGCTCACACAGTGACCCAGGTGAGAGGAGAAGGTAGTGGCTTGGACCAGGTGGTAGTACTAGGGATGGTGAGAAATGCTAGGATTTTGGACAATCTTCGAAGTCGAGCCAACGTGGATTTTGAAGTACTAGATATTGGCTATAGAGGGGAAAGAAGAGTTAAAAGGTGGCTCTAAGTGTTTTGGCTTGAGCAGTTGCAAGAACGACTTTGCTTTTGACTGTGATGGGGACTACTGTAGGTAGAGCAGATTCTTGAGGGACATATCAGTAGTTCAATTTTAAACACTGGGAATTTGAGGCATTCAAATGACGGTGGTGAGTAGGAAGGTTGGATATTATGGATCAGGAGGTCAGGGGCGAGATTGGGCTGAATTGCTGGTTACATTGTGTTATCTTTTTATGTAATAACATGTCTCTCCATTTATTGGACATTCCTTTTATATGCTTGCCTTGCTATTTATAACACACATAAACAACCTACTTATTACAGAGCACTTCCAACACCGATGCCTGTTAGAGAGCGCATTTGCACAGGGACACAGTCTCATACTCTGGGCCTACGTCTGATGTGATTATTTGTATACTTTTCCATCCAAACATCACTTCTATCTTGCTCTTGCCAGGTCTCTGACACACAATAAGAATCTTGAAGCACTTGCTATGATTCAATGTAGACTTTTTTGCCGAAGTTCATATCTATTTCTGTGAAATGTAAACAGAAAATGCCCTATTAAAGTTTAGTATTAAAGCCATTTTTAAGGGTCTTGATTCCAAGTGGCCAAAAACCAATAGATGTCTATAACACTTAGAAAGGGATTGGTAGTGGCTGAAAGTTGATCAGTGTCTTTTCCCACGCAGGCCAATGCCATTAAATTGACTTTCTGGTCTTCTATCAGCACAACTATGGTTCTTTTTATACAGTCATTTTGACCCAGAGATGTTTTGATGCCCATGAAGCAATGGTTAAGCTTGTAGCTTAAAAAGGAGGACACAGTAATTCCACTTCTGAGAATCCGTCCTGCAGATATCCTTGCACAGATGCCAAATGAATTTTGTACAGCACATTCACTGCAGCACGATTTGTAATAACAAAGGCATGGAAGTGACACAAACGTTCATCAGTAGAGGACTGGTAAGTCATAGGCTATCCGTACCACGAATAAGAATGGATGTGCAGAACAGTGTTTATAGTGTGCTACTTTTTGCTTAAAAAGATTAGGTGGGGATAATATATATTCTTGGCATCTGCATAAAGAAAGTCTAAGAATTCACCAGAAAACAATAACAGTAGCTACCTGGATGGTAGAAAACAGGTAAATACAAGACAGGGATGGTGAGAAGACTTTTCAAGGTAGACCTTTTTCATTTTTTGAAAAACAGTTGAATCATAAGAATTCCTTGCCTATTTGGTTTTTTAAAAAATGACCATGTAGGGGCTCCTGGGTGGCTCAGTTGGTTAAGCGTCCAGCTTCGGGTTAGGTCATGATCTTGTGGTTTGTGGGTTCGAGCCTCGCCTCGGGCTCTGTGCTGACAGCTCAGAGTTTGGAGCCTGCTTTGGATTCTGTGTCTCCCTCTCTCTCTGCCCTTCCCCTACTCATGCTCTGTTTCTCTCTGTATCAATAATCAATAAACATTAAAAAATTAAAAAAGATGACCATGTAATATATACAACAGATGTCTTCACCCCATCTCAGACCCCCTACCTGATGCCTAACACTATTCCAGTTGCATGGCTTCCCTGAACCTCCCTCTATCCTGGAGGAATATCTGATGTGCATACTATTTTGGTAATTAAAAACATGGTGCTGTTATGAACGTCTGGTTCAAAATGCCAACTCCTTCTTCCAACAGCTCAACAGAGATGTTCCCCAGATTACAAAAGCGCTGATGGTCTGGTTTAAGATTTTACCCATTCACAATTATTTTTCCATCCAGCAAATATGCATTTCCTCAGACCTTCTACTGTGCTGGAACCTTTGCTGTATTTAGAGAGATCATGCTGGCCATGAGTGAGTAGGATTAAGGGGAGAGACCCCAGCTTGTGGCATGGCATCAGCCAGGAGGTAGCTGCAGATGATGGTCTGGATGGAGTCTGCACAGGGAGCAGACAGGGAGGGGGGAAGAATGATGTGCTCTCAGATGCCTCGCTCACCCAGACAGTTGGGACTGAATGTCTCATCACCACTGGCGGGCACAGAGAGGCACCATTCATCTGACCTTGCATGAACCCTCTTCTCTGTTGTCTGAGATGGACTTCAGCTTCAGAGAAGTCAGCAGCCGATTAAAGAGCCACACCCAAGCAACAAAGCAACGGTGACTTCTGTTTTCCAGAAGGCATAATGCTGACTTCCAATTGTCTTTTTTTGCTGTGTTGTACCCTTTAGGTTCAGAATTATGTTAAGGTGATAAAAATGAGAAGCTCCCACTGTGCTCTTTAACAGTGGGAGCTAATAAACCTCAGTGGCAGAGGGAATGGAGGGAGTTGCTGAGGACAGGACAGGTTTTTTGTTTTTGTTTTTCGTTGGTGGATCTTCTCAAGGTATCCTACAGCTGCAGAGAGTCTTGGAAATTTCAGAAGTAAAACAATGATTAATTCCAGCCTCTTGGGTCCTTTGTTACACCAGAGAGATTTATCTGTGGGGTTGGTGAAGTCGTCTTATGTATAGGAAAATTAGGTCTCAGCTTATTCTAATTGGTGGGGGGCGGGGTTACATTACTATCTCAAACTGGCTCTTGGTGTTGCAGCATTAGCAACATTACCCTTTGAGGGTGATATTGGTTGTAAAGAAAATGCAGTCATGGGTGCCACTTTACCTATTAATTCTTAATATGTGATCAAGGCTTGGTTTCCTAGGAGTCAACTGAGCATTATAGGAAAAGATAAAAGAGGATAAGGCCTAGTGTCTGGACAGTGATGGAGAGGGAGAGAGAGTAAGCTTTAGTTAGTGTCCATGCAAGCAGGTTGGAAGGGAGGATGAATGGAGTGGGAAGACATCCTTACCATGGGGTGGAGGCACAGAGCCCTAATGTCAGAGAGAAAGTGTATCTCAGACCAGTAGTCTGGAGTTCTATCTTATCCAGCAAAAAAGGGGACACAAAATTGAATACAAAAGAGGC
>NC_043705.1:49775432-49817409 GCF_006229205.1 Suricata suricatta
CTAGTTCATTTGATTATGAAGATTTGGGACTTTAAAAATAATTTCCCTTGACTGTTAGATTGGGAAACGTGGGTTTTTAGGGCTAAGGCCAGTCAGTGTGGCTTCCCATCACAGGTTGGTGTACTTCTCCCTTATGAAACTGGAAGATCTGATTTCTACCTGTATTTAGAGAAAATCATGTAAGACTATCTCAAGCAAGAAATCTTTCTTTCTGTCCATCCCTTCGTGGAGTAGCTACGAGTGAAACTCTGGAGTCGGGCAGATGTGGGTTCAATGCTTAGCTTTGCCCTGACTGTATGGATTTAGACAAGCTACTTATTAAACTCCATTTTCTCACCCAAGATGAAGATAGTAGCAATTACCTGGTTTTCAGAATTAAGTAATAAAATAAATGTACTTGTTTGTGTGTCTGTATGCAATTAACACTCAAAAGTTAGCATTCTTCTTCTTCTTATTCAACTAATATTTATTAAATATCTTCCATGTATTATGCATTTTGGTAGATAGCAAGAAGTATTAACTGTAGTTACAGAGAGAAGATCTGGAAACATGAAAACTAAACATAGATACAACCTACTAATATTAACAGATCATAGGTAAAATAGAAGTAAAATTAAGTAGACAGAACAGATGAAAATTTTCAGGTGGTCATAGTTCACTGAGCCCTGGAGTAGTCACAGAACCCTTCATGGAGGATGAAGGCATTGGATTAGGGGTAGGATGGCATTTAGGGTTGGAATTCTAGTCTTGCTGCCATTCCCAGGCTCATGAAAAACATGATCTCGCAGGCTGGGTTAGAGGCAGGCCTGTGGGTTCCCAAGGAGATGGCATTCTCGGGTTAGTTTTACTGTTGGCCCAACTGTCAGTTGCACAGAAGGTAATCCTTTCACCGGGAAAATACTGTACAAGCTCCAGAGAACACAATTTTCCTATGCTGAGGTGAGAATAATTCTCTTCCCTTGGTTCTTCATTCAGATCACACTTTATTGATTATCTAATATACACTCCATAGACTAGCTGCTGGTAGGAGACCCAAGAACCAATATTCTTTGGTTCCTTTGGACGTCTAAATGTAGAGCCTTTGGATTATTGATGGAGCCAGTACCAGAAGTCTCGACGACATGGTCAGCCTATCACAGGTGAGGCTGTGGCAAAGGAGACTCTGATGCTTTGATGCGCAGCAGTGGGGACTATAGCCTTATTGAGTTCCAGCAGAGAAGGAATTTGACCTAACAAGGGAATCAAACAAATTGGCATTAAAAATTACCCACATTTTGTTAGGGAAACCATTCTTATTCTCTCCCAATCTGTCTCTGTCTTTCTCCTAATTTCTTTCTCACCCTCACTCTTGGCCTCCCTCTCTCTGTCTGTGTCCCCCCAACACCTTATATTTTGGCTTCCACTCACAAGGGAATAAACTTCTGCCCCATCTCTTCCCTCAAAGAAGTGGAGAGAATGCTTGGGGGCCAGCCTCCATCCTTTCCTTTAGATGATCTTCCTTTGCTGCCAATCTGATTGAGACCTTCAACTGACCATATAGCAGTGTCATAAAACATGGTTCAGATCCCAAAATTTATTTCCTCCCTTGAGACTCTACTCCGTTCCAGGCCACATGAATTTATCACACCACCATCTGTGGTCCATGGCAACCCTCCCAGTTCTTTTTGTTGGGACTTCATCCAGCTGGGAGAGCCAGGGAAGGGAACTGAGGTTCAGAGAAGAAGGACCAGGAAGAATGAAACCCATTCCACCCTCCCGCCAGGGATGTTTTCTCTATCTGGCCTTGACCAAGTTTTGTTCTAAGGCATTACAGCTTGCTCAGTGATTGATAACTGGAGACTCCATTTTTGTTTATCTACTAGTCTTTGTAGACAAATCATCGGCCAGATCCCCAGAGGGGAAGAGACTGAGTGGCATTCTGAGTTCCAGCTCTATAATGTTTATGAACTCTTCCACTCAGAACTCAAATTGGTGGTCTGATAGCCAGAAATGATTCTTTACATCTGGTAGTTTCTGCTGTTTGGCAACTGTGGCAGAGAAAAAGCTATGAGTACATCAAATTCATTTTGATGTGCCTCCTTTGGGGAACACAGGGAAATTGTGAATAGTTCTGGCTAATGAAAAGTGACATGTCCCTTCCTGGCTAAGGCAGTGAAAAACTCCTTTATGATTCTCCAACTTTTCTTCCTCTACCGTAGTTACTATGGAAGACTCATGTCCCAAATAATGTGGCTACAAAGTAGTAGGGCCTCCATCAGCCTGAGACCCCAAGTTGTTTCTTGGAAAGAAGCTGCTCTGGGGAGCTCACAGACACTCAGAGAGGACTTTGTGTGAGTGAGAAATAAACCTTAATTGGGTTAATTCACTAAGGTTTTTGTTACCACAGCAGAATCTAGCCTGTTTGACTTCTAGAGCCTGAAATCCTTCAGTGTTTTCCCATTGCTCTTAGGACAAAACACAAGTCTTTAACATATCTTATCTACCATGGTGTTTCCAGTGTGTGGCAAAATGCAAGAAATAGAGCACATACCCACATGCTCATTGAGCAAATAAATGATTGGATAAGAATCTGTCTTTAGTCTGGGGTTTCCTTCTTTGGCCTTGAGATCAGTGGGCAGTTTGACAAAGTTGTGTGAAGGCCCTAAACTCCAAGTACTTTGGGCCAGGGCTCATCAGCTAGTCAACTGACAATTTGTGGGCGGGACTTCTGAAGCCCGGAGTCTTTGGCCATCTGAAGTATGGATAGGTGAAGCCTACTCACTGCAAGAGCCTGTTAAGCTGTTGCTAATTGAGCTCACTGCAAACAAGTCCCTCATTTGTCCTTGTAAATCTTATTTCTACACATACTGAGTCTTTCTCTGCTCTTAAGATATGATTAACCCAGGTACCACCACTCACCTGGTTAAAATACCAGTTGCAAACAGCAATTCAGAGGAAGTAACCTCTAAAATGACAACAGACATCACCACATTGCTGCCTATGGCTTTCTCCTGCAGCTTTACTTAGACACATGGAAATAAATGTTTTGGACTTAAGATGAAAAGAAAAATCTCAGTTTCTTGCTTGATGTACCTTCTTTGAGATTTACATTGGTTAACACAGTTTTCAATTACATTTACATTAGTATACATATACATACATATATATTTGTATACAATTATATTTGTATAATTGATTTTGTACTAGATACTTAAATTCTTTTGGATCTGTATTTCCAGATAGGAGTGGAGTAGGGGTGGGATTATGTCTTATTTGGTCCTGATGGAAATCTGGTGCATAAGGGGAGAAGAAAAGATCCCTCCCTGGAGTTGGAGGCTGGCAGCAAACATTAAGGTCCCTTTTAACCACTAACTATCAAATGTGTCCTGTATCCTTTAAATTTTACTGGACAGTTGTCTTGAGGCCCCTTAACACTGGCAAAGTGTTACTTTTGTACACTCCTGCTCATTTCTGGGGCTTGTACTTCTAGTTCTTAGTGGGGCCTCCTTCCGCTTAGGCACTGATCCCGGGCAGTGGGGCCCCTGACTTTTTCTTCTGATCCCAGGCCTGAGGCCACCTCAAGTGCTGTCGGCCACAGAGGCTGCACTACCCAAGGAAACTTTTCCCTCTGCTTATTGGTTACCCTTACTATTTACTTCTGTTTTTGTGCATTCTTGAACTTCCTTTTATGGTTTACTCCTGGGTCCTTTGCAGGAACCTCTCTCATTTATTCAGAACTCAGGGAGATCTTTATGGGGTAAGCAGTGTTGGCCCCATCTTGGAGGATCAGGGAGAAGGGAGGCCAAGCCACAGAACAGTTCAATGTAAGATCCTTGGGGTGCAGCAGGCAGCAGCAGATCCAGGGCTTGGTCTCAGGGCTAGCCTGAGTCAGCCCCCATCCCAACTATTTACTTGTTTTCCCCTCCCCCAAATTACTCCAAAGGTTGCAATTTTAGTACAACTTCAATCTCTTATGAATTCTTGAAATTTTTAAAGTCTATGTATTTATTGTGAAAGCGAGAGAGGCAGAGAGACTGAGAGAGAAAGAGAGAGAGAGGGAGGGAGAATCACAAGCAGGCTCCACGCTGTCAGCATAGCCTGAGCACTGTAGCATGAAACCACAAACCCTGAGAAACCAAGAGTCGGACACTTAACCGACTGAGATACCCACGTGCCCCAATTTCTTCACTTCTAAAGTTACTTGCAACCTGAAGTCTCTATAAAGCTGGTCAGCACGTGGAATCTGATGCATTTGGCTTAGACTTCTGATGTGTATATTCATTCCAGATATTGGATAATTGTTCATGTTCTTTCTTTCCTCCAAACCTATCCAGTTTTTATCCTAAGTCAAGTTCCATTATAACTCCTGTCTCCCCCCCATGAAGCCCTCGGCAAGGATTGTAGCCTGCATGGATCTCTTTGTAAGGTCAGGGACCGGTTTAGAATCTTACTGCTCTTTCCTGGTTTTGTGGGGATCCTATTTCCTTAGATAAGGAGATGTCTTTCTCTACTACTCACCTCTCTATAATGACCTGAACAGTTTTAAGCAAATTAGGTGCTCACTGGGTAAGTTTGCCTTTTTAGTTCTGGAGATAATTTTTTACATTGAAAGCAGTATGGATATAAAAGGGCCAGTTGAAAAAAATATTAATTCAAAGGGATGTATGCACTCTGATGTTTATGGTAGCATTATCTACAACAGCCAAATTACAGAAACAGCCCAAGTGTCCACTGACTGATGAATGGATAAAGAGGCTGCAGTGTATGTGTGTGTGCATGTGTGCATATAAAACGGAATATTGTCCATAAAAATGAATAAAATTTTACCATTTTGCAATGACATGGATGAAGCTAGAGAATATTATGCTAAGCAAAATAAATCAGTCAAAGAGAAATACTGTAGGATTTCACTCATATGTGGAACTTAAGAAACAAAACAAAGGGAGAAAAAAAAAGAAGCAAACCAAGAAATGGACTCTTAAGTATAGAGAACAAACTGATGGTTACCAGACGGGGAGGTGGGTGGTGGGCAGGAAGGGTGAAATAGGTGATGGGGATTAAGTAGTGCACTTGTTATGATGAGCCCTGGGTGTTGTGTGGAAGTGTTGAATCACTATATTATACACCTGAAACTAATGTTGAACTGTATGTTAACTAACTGGAATTTAAATTAAAGCATAAAAAAGGGCTAGTTGAAAAATGTGATTAAAAACTCTGGTAGTCATAAGTCAAGAGCTGGATTAATTTGTCTCATATTGGCATCTCATATATGGTATTTGTTTCTGTGTTCCCTGTTGGTGATGATATTAAATCATCTGGGTTTTACCACAATCCTGTTTTGAAATTTATTCACTGAAACTTTTAAAAGCAGAATTCAGGATAAATTTGGCATATGTTTGTTTCAAGTACAGATTCTTAGGTCCCATCGAGACCACCTGATGCTTGAAATGATCTCTCTGGTCATCTTAATACACATTAAAGTTAAATAAACACTGTTCTAGGAGGTTTTCTTTACTAAGTAAAATACAATTATGACTTGATTTCAAAGCATACATCCACACCCTATTAAATGGAGCGTTCAGGAAGATTAGATGTCTAGGTGACCCAAATGTTCTATCCTAAAATGTGTAAGGTGTCTTGTTTGCTAGCCTAGATCTTTTAAGTGGTATGATTCTTCATCTCCTAGCACCTTTTGAATGCATCGCCCTGAGTATGTGTTTGAATCGTTAAACCAGTATCATCATCTCCAGATAAATGTTCAGAGTCACACTGGAAGGCTTTGGTAGTGCTAAAATGGGATTTCATTCTGGCTGAGAAGCTTCTTGGGTTTTCCAAGGTTCTTTCCTTTTGGTTTTTCCTTTCCAGCTTAAGTAAACTTCTCTCCATTTTTAAGATGGAAAGATCATCTAGAATGGTGTCTATCCTACAGCTATTCGAAATAGCTAATAGGATTGTGTGGAATACTTATTAGCCCCCTTGAGTTTAGTAGCTACAAAGGTCAGGGCAGACTAACTGCTATCACAGGGTCATAGCATGAATGGCATCTGGTCACAAAAGATAAATACAACAAGATGCGGAATGAAGCAAGGTTATTATTAGAGGACGTGTCACCCAGATGATAATGAAACTCAAACAGTAAAAAAATCACTCGAACCATGACGGCACCCAAAAGGAAAGTAACCACTACACCTTCCAGAATTTACAACAGTGTTGTGATGGGCCATTAAAATGTCACTTGCAGAAATGAATAGCTGGGAATGCTGATTTCAAATGAAATCGTGTTTTAATTCCTCTAGAATGTTCCATGCATTATTGAGTGACAAGTGTAGGTCCCTGGAGAAATAATTATGACCTTAGGCGTCTTTGAAATGTAGGCCCAGCTCTCCCTCTTTCTCTATCTTTCTCTGTCTTTATCACACCTAGGTCACGAAAAATTTTCTTCAGAGTCATTTGAAGAGCCATGCTAATGAGGACTTGAATTCCCACTGCTATACCTGATGCCGCTTATTACTGGTGACAGTGTATTTCTCCTGTGGCTCTCCATGGAAAGACGGCCCATTCCAGGAAGATGGCCTCCATGAGCCTTAGAATTCCATCTTCATCTTCTTGCTTCTTGAGATAGAATACTTTGGATGTTCAGATTAAAGTATCATATGGCCAGCAGTAGCACCCCGTCCTTGAAGTTCCTTTCAACTTTCATGAAAATGCGTATGACATCACAGAAAATGAATATTAGGAAAGATGTGGAAATTTACAATGATAACAGAAAGAATGCTGGTGGCAGATGCCAGAATCTTGAAGGAATCCCTTCTCATTATATAAAAGGCAAGTGGAATAGACTGAAGGAATACTAATGGCACACCCAGGTTTTAGATTATGCCAGAATGACAACTGAAAAATGTAGGGAGATGAGATAATCTTTATTCTGTACTGCCTCTTGAGAGAGATCCAGGGTTTGTATCCCCCAGAAAAATGAGAAGTGGCCTTACCTTGGAGGGTGGACCACTAAGTGGCCAAAGCACTCTTTTCCCAACACTACCTTATTTTTCTGCACACATAAAAGAAGGCAATCTTGGATAACAATAAGAAAGAATTAGGGATGTGTTATTGGTTAGAGAGTGTCTCTATTTGACAGGCACAGTATCTTCTTTTAGATTGGGTTCCCCCAGAGGCATACATTTAGACAGTATAATGAATCATTTACTTTGAAAATGGCCACAAGAAGGAGTATTAGAGGACTACGTACCCCAGGGAAGAGAGGGTAGTCAATAAAGGTCTTTATCGGGCAAGATAGCCCTGTAGGTGAATGGAGTGTAATCCCTTTGGACAACTCTGAGTGCTCGTCTGAAACAGGAACCTGAGAGTCATCCCACCTGAGAGGTGAGGGAGCTGGGAAATTTATACACCAGTTCTCTTCTATTAAAGGTGGCTCCTGGGGACATGGTATAATTTTCCTGGCACATCTAGGTGTTGTGCAAAGGAGTAGAGTTGCTCTGTATGCCGGAAAAAAACCTAGACAAATTTAGGTGCTGACAGGTGGAAGGTGGTGTGCTCTGAAGTGCTGAAGGTGAAGGGGTCTAGGCAGGCCACCATCAGCATCTACTACAGTCCAGACTTTGTACCACTCACATCTCCTATGTGTTAGGCTAGTTTACCTTGGCAGGGTTTCTTCAAAGTCACAAAAAGAACCTACAACACAAAGATTTTATGCGAACTTTATGCCAAGATGCTCACCTGTCATTTTCCTTCTGTTCCACCCTTTGTGAAAGTCCCTCCTCCTCATTTAGCACTTCTGCAGGTTTAGGTTGCTTGTCTGGTAGACTAATCTAGACCTTTACTTCTGAGAGGTCTAAGTCCTAGGTTATGATAATTTTCTTCTGTGCAACCCTTATGACGGGGTAGGTCTGATAATACCCACACTGTAAAACATGGCACTGGTTGTGTAGTCGCGAAGTGTGCCATGCCCTGATGCTCAGTCACTGCGTGGGCTCAGTCGCATTCGGAGCTGCTTTCTTTGTAGCAAAGACTCTGCTGCAGTTTGCACGGGCTTGCTCCAGACCTTCAGGTGTCTGTATTGTGATTCCCTTATTGAGACTTGTCAAAGATTCTACAGAATCTAGCACCATGGGATGCTCTGCTCATAAAGCCTAAGCACTAGGGTTGCTTACATCACACTGGGACCTGCTGCAGAGCTCTCTTACTCTGTGCCCACTGTATTTGTTTGCTAGGGCTGCTGTCACCAAATACCACAGACAAGGTGTCTTGAACAGCAGAAATTCATTGTCTCACAGTTCTGGAAGTCTCAGATCAAGGTGTCAGCAGATTTGGTTTCCTCTGAGGCCTCTCTCCTTGGTTTGCAGAGGCCACTTTCTCACTGTGTCCTCCTGTGGCCGTTCCTCTGTGTGTGTGAGCCCCTGGTGTTTCTGTGTGTGTTCACATCTGTTCTTTGAATAAACACATCAGTCAGGTTGCACTAGGGCCCACCCTAGTGATTCTCATTTTAACTTAATCACCTCTTTGAAGGTCCTATATTCAAATACAGTCACATTCTCAGGTACTTAAGTTTATGGGTTCAAAGTTGGGGGATGCAATGCAACCCATAGCATCCACTCAAAACTCACAGACTTCTGACTCCCTAATAAATTGGTTGGAGGAGTATTCATGTATGATGAATGCAGTCTTCAAAATTTGAAACTCTACCAAGCTCTGTGTTCTTTGCTTGGAGTGAACTCTCATGTCCCAGACCAGTGTCCCCCCTGAAAACTACTAATCAAGGCAAAGCTTTAGTTGTTTGTGAGGTTTCTCTCCCAGTCTCTGATCCACTTGTGTCTGATCCTAGCATCCAGAACACCTTAGCATTTCCTGCTGCCCATGCATGAATAAATGATGTCATTATTATAATGAATGCGTAAGACCTTTCACAGACTATCCAGATGATCAAGATCCTGTTAAACTCTGTTGTGACATAGAGCAGAGAGGTTAACATAGCCCAGAGGGCATGGCAGTGAATGTATATTTCTCTTTGTTCAAGCGACAGCAAGCTGATTCCCCACCACTTTTTTCCTCCTTTCTAGTGAGGGTTGAAAAGAACATTTTTCCAATTCAGTAGCTTCGTACCAAGTGCCAGGGGCCATGTTGATCCATTGTAATAAATCAAGATCCTGCATCTGAGCATTAGCTGTGGTTGCGCTTAGTACTTAGTTAAGCGTATGATAGCGCACCATCGGCTGAATGCTCAAGTTGACTTTCCTGGGGGACAGACTAGTGAGAACTCAATGGAAATGTGATGGGGACCACCATCTTAGCCTCCTTTAAGTCTTTGAGAGGGGCTCCAATCCCTGCCATTCTACTTATTAAGGAGCATTGCTACTTAAAAATTTTTTTTTTAACAAATGTTTATTTATTTTTGGGAGACAGAGAGACAGAGTGGGGGGGTGGTGAGCAGAGAGAGAGGGAGACACAGAATCTGAAGCAGGCTCCAGGCTCTGAGCCATCAGCACAGAGCCCAAATACCAGCAGAACTTCTTCAACCCGTATCCTATCTTCCACTATGGCAAGTGAAAATCTATTAACTGTTCTGCAGTAGCACACAGTTGGGCATCACCACCTTGCTCACCAGAATGCCTGGCTTCAAATCTTGGTCCTCCCAGTTACTTGTAGTATGATCTTGGGCAAGTTGCTCAGTGTCTCTGTGTCTCAGTTTCTCTCCCTGTAAAATGGGGATAATACTAGTATTTACTTTGAAGGACTGTCGGTTAGATTCACTGTGGTAACACCTACATTGCTTAGAATAGTATTTTGGATATCATAAGCCTTCAAAGAATATTAATTATCATTTTTATTAAGGTAAAAAATTAACAAGAATGCTAACCATTATTCAGCATCATTCTGGAAATGATAAAAAGCAATTAGACATAAAAAAGGGAGGTCAAGTATTGGAGGAGACAAAATTATCATTAATTTCTGGGTTAAAAAATTGACCACTTGGTTGGTACCTGGGTGGCTCAGTCAGTTAAGCATCCGATTTCAGCTCAGGTCATGATCTTGTGGTTCATGGGTTTGAGCCTGCATCAGGTTGTGTGCTGACAGCTCAGAGCCTGAAGCCTATTTCAGATTCTGTGTCTCTCTCTCTCTCTGCCCCTCCCTTATTCACACTCTGTCTCTCTCTGTCTCAAATAAATAAACATTAAAAAATTTTTTTTAAATTGACCACTTAAAAAAATCCAAGAATACTAATGAAAAACTCTTCAGAATAAGAGGATAAAGTAAAAGGCTCAGATCAATAGTTTACTTAACATTGAAAATAGCCATCCAAAATATAAAAAACATAATTAGGAGAGACAAATCCTTACAAGAATCAAAGCACTTATATAAACGAGACTTGAGACTCTGAAAGCACCTAGACAAATGCAGGACTGTGTTTCTGGATGATAAATCTCATAGTAGATACAATCTGAAAATTAATTTATAAATTAATTACAGAATTCTAGTCAAAATCCAAATATAAATTTTTTAACTCAAAAATGATTCTCAGCTTATCTGGGAAAATAAACAATGAGGATAGTAATAACAAATATTAAAATAAGAATAATAGAGCATCTATCCCCAGATGTCAAAACACATTTATAAAGTCAAACAGTTTAAATATTTTTACTGGTGGATAGACAAAAAGGAGGAAAAAAAGAAAGGCTTTAAAAGTCTATAAATAGATCTCATATATATATTTAAAATTTAGTGTATAACAAAGTTCCATTTAAAAATAGAACAGAAAACATAGGGACACCTGGGTGGCTTAGTCGGTTAAGCGTCCAACTCTTGATTTTTGCTCTGGTCAGGGTCTCCCAGTTGGTGGGATAAAGTCCTGAGGTGGGCTCTGTGCTGACAGAGTAAAGCCTGCTTGGGATTTCTGTCTTCTCTCCCTGCCCCTGTGCCCCCTCACACACACTCTCGAATAAATGAACATTAAAAAAAAGAATAGAATCGAAAAGGTAGACCATCCCACAAGTGACTTTTCAGCAATAGCTAATCACCTGGGAAACAAACACTTAGCTTCCCTACCTCATTACTTAAGTCCAAAATAAATTCTTAAAACTAAAAATCAACATAGAAATATGAAACCATAAGAAAAAGTAAAATTAGATAAATATTTAATCTTTGGGTGGAGAAGGGAAGGACTATGTAAGGTGGAGAACAAAGGACAAGGATAATTGATTTACATACACAAAAATTAGAAACTTTTGGTGTCATAAACCCTCATGAACAAAACAGAAATTGGGAAACATATCTATAAAATAAATGAGGCTGTGCCTACCCGGCTTATTTGGTAGAGCACGCAGTTCTTGATCTCAGGGTCATGAGTTAGAGCCTCACATTGGGTGCAGGAATTACTTAAATAAACTTTAAAAAAAAAAAGAAATGAAAGATAAAAGTCTGCGTTGTTTGTTTTCAAGAAGAGCTCTTATAAATTTATGGGAGGAGCACCTTAAGTGGCTTAGTGGGTTAAGTGTCTGACCCTTGATTTTGGCTCAGGTCATGATCTCCTGGTTTGTAGGCTTGAAACCTGCATCAGGCTTTGTGCTGACTGGAGCCTGCTTGGGATTCTCTCTCTCCCTCTTTCTTTGCCCCTCCCCTGCTTGTGTTCTTTCTCTCTCTCTCTCTCTCAAAATAAATATTAAAAAGACAAACAAACTGGGGTGCGTGGATGGCTTAGTTAAGCTGCCGATTTTGGCTCAGGTTATGATCTCACGGTTGGTAGGCTTGAACCCCATGTCGGGCTCTGTGCTGACATCTCAGAGCCTGGAGCCTGCTTTGGATTCTGTGTCTCCCTCTCCCCTCCCGCACTCACGCTCTGTCTCTGTCTCTGTCTCTCTCTCTCTCTCTCAAAAATGAATAAAGTTAATAAAAAATTAAAAGAAACAAAGAAATTTATGGGAAAGGTAAAAATAGCTTGGTTTGAAAATGGCACATAGCACAAATGAGTCATATTAATAGTATATACAAGAAAAGTCATGTTAATAGTATATACAAGAAAAGTCATGTTAATAGTATATACAAGAAAACTATTTAAGAGTCAAAAAATGGAAGTGAACATGTTTTTATTTTTTAATTTCAATATCAAAAAGAAATTATTTAAAAATGATAACATCCAGTGATGGGGAGGGTGTTGGCAAAATAGACACTTCCATACATAGTTGGGGAGGGTTAATGGCTACATCATTTCTGGAGATAATTTTGAGACTATGACTAAAAGCTTTAAAAGTATGATTTATGGAATCCATCCTGAAGAAATCACTACTATGGCCAAATATATATGCATAAAGATGTTCCTCATAGAATTTTTATAATATATGCACTTATGATCTTAAGAAAGTCATGATATATATCTTGTGATAGAATACAGACATTAAAAATGAAATTTACCACCTCAGAAAAATGTTTATGATAACTTGGTAAGTGAAGAAAGTAAAATATAAAAGTTTATAGCATGTCAATAATTTTGTAAAAAATGCACATATACAGGCACACCTCACAGGGTTTGGTTTCAGACCAAACAATTAAGCAAATATTGCAATAAAGTAAGTCAAATAAATTTTTTAGTGTCCCCATGCATATAAAAATTACCTTTACACTATACTGTAGTCTATTAAGTGTATAATTGCATTTTGTCTTAAAAAAACAATGTACATGCCTTAATTGAAAATTTCTTGATTTCTAAAAAAAAATGTTAACCATCATCTGAACTTCCAATGAGTTATCACTAATCACAGATCACTGTTACAAATAAAATCATAATGATACTTTGAAATATTGTAAGGATTACCAAAATGTGACAGAGACAACAAAGTGAGCAAATGGGGTTGGAAAAAATTGTACTGATAAGCTTGCTCTGTGCAGCATTGCCACAAAACTTCACTTTGTAAAAAACACTGGGTCTGTGAAGTACAACAAAGAAACATGCAATAAAATGAGGTATGCCTCTACATATGGGTGTAAGTATGCCTGTATGTGTGTGTATGTGTGCATATGTATGCCTGTATGTATGTGTGTGTAAAGAGAAAAGACAAGAGGGACATACAGGGTTAACAGTGATGGGATTAAGGGTAATTTATATTTTTTATGTTTTCCAAATTTTCTGCACTGAAAATATCTAAGTTTTGTAATTGGAAAAGGAAACAAAATACGAGGAAAACACGAAGGAAAACACAGGCTCTATGACTTGGCTAACTCCTACTCTCAGATCCTGGATCTCACAGTATACGTGGAAGTTCTAGAAAAACAGAGAATATAGCAAGTACATAGTGTAGCCCAACATTGTGGCACTGCCTTGTACTATACCAGTGAACTGGGTAAAGTCCCATGAGATTCTAGGCCACACTTCTGAAAAGTCCTTTTGAATACAGTACTTTCTTACTATGAAAAAAATGCATTTTGGCATCATTTGATTGACTAGTTACTCATCAAAGTTTGTATGAATACAGCTTTTTATTTTAAGTAGTCAGAAGGAAAAAGTTGAGGACAACTGTCATTGTTCCCCTGCTCCCAAAGTTCATCCTAGGACAAGATAAGTCCCAAGAGATAGGATTTAAGGGCCCCCCATTCTTGATCCCATTGGCTCTCCACCTCCATTGCCTAAGTCATTTTTGGTGATCATTCAAGCCTGCCCTACCAAACTCAGACTTTCTCACCAAATAAAGACCCGTTCCTTACCGGGTTTTGCCTTTGGCCGTTGGAGCTATTTTGTCAATTGCCTGAGTCTTCGGAAAACAATTTAAGCTGGCTGCAGTATTTCATCAGAACTGTTCAATGTCAGTGACTGGTGGCCTCACAGCAGACGGGGTATATATACATAATTCATAACACCATCTAAATTAGAGACAGGACACACTGTAATCTCAGAATTCTTATTGAGGGGGAAGAGGAATCTTAGAATAGGCTTAGGCACAGCTGAAGCCATTGTCACAGTTAGGTTTTATCTTTCCAAGGGATAGAGAAAAAAGCAGTGACACAGAAGCCATCTTACAATACAAAGCAGAAAAAAGTGTGGCTAGTACTAATTTATTTTACTCAAGGAATAAATCAGGATGCCTAATACTGTTTTAATCTATGCATCCAGTGAGACCCAGGATCTTGATCCATAAGGTACTTAAACACACAGCTATTGCCCAGGGCTGTCTAGGGCTGTTTTGAATGGGAAAGAGCTGGAAATAGCCACTTTGGAAGAGATCTACCCAACAGCCCAGCACTATAAATTGTCCTGAGTGAGGCTGGCGTGTAGCTCCGGTTGGCCCAAGGCCTAAATTCCTCCCTGGGAACTATGACCCAGGAGGAATAGGGCAGATCTGGGCAATTGCCTTGTTGCTTCTCTGTAATTGTAGCCTTAAAATTTTTTTTTTAATTAAAAAGAAAGTATTTCATTTTCCCATATCTCTCCTCCTTCCCTCCAATTCACCTTCTGTTTTAAAAAGCAAAACAAAGCACATAAAGATCCTCAGGGATAGTAGAGATGCCTGTGTTTAAATCTCACCTCTGCCACTGATCTGTACGAACTGGTTGATCTTTCTCAGCCTTAATTTACACTTTCATGAACTGGGGATAATAATAATGCCACACAGAATCATTATAATGCCTGTAAAGTACTCATTCAGTGAGACACCATTCCTTTAGTGAGATATATATATATCTATACTTTTTTATTTCTGTTCCAAATTCTCCCTAGTTGTGGGTATGAATTGGAAATAAGTGCTCTCCTAAGTGGCTTATATGCACTTGTGCCTAGAAGGGAGACAGAAAAGGGGCGCCTGGGTGGCTCAGTCTGTTGAGGGCCAACTTCGGCTCAGGTCATGATCTTGCAGTTCCTGGATTTAAGCCCTGAGTCGGGCTCTGTGCTGACAGCTCAGAGCCGGGAGCCTGCTTTGGATGCTGTGTCTCCCTCTGTCTCTGCCCTTCCCACTTGTGCTGTGTCTTTCTCTCTTTCAAAAATAAATAAAAATTTTAAAGAGTTAAAAAAAAAAAGAAGGAAGACAGGAAGAATGGGTTGACTAACATCTTGAGATTCTTTTGAGCTCTGTGATTCTGATTGGGAGGGGAAATTTGCTTCTTCCCCACCATGGTTCTCCTAGCTGGCTTAGGAATTAAACTGATAAGAGACAGATTCACAGGATTAAAGAAACAGAACTTTATTGTATGTGCTCGGAGGCCCAGTAGTGAAATTGAGACCCAAAGAAATGACCGAGGCAGGCCGTTTTTATACGTTTTTGGATAAAGGGATGATATATGTGTGATAAATTGAGGGGATAAAGAAAACAGGTGTTTGGGACATGTAAGCAGGATTTAAACTCAGGTAGTAGATTTGAGAAAAGCAACAAGGTTTGCTTTTGCAGCCTTCTTGACTTGGAAGTCCCTGTTTCTGGTGATAAGGATGTCTTTTTACATCTTAGTTAGGGGAAAATGTTTTTCATAGGGGAGATTTGTTTCCTCCCTTCAGGGGGACAGAGGAGAGTCTCAGTATTCTTGAATTGTCTGTTTCTCAAGTAGTTTCAATTCAAAATAATCAATGTGCCATTGTGGCACCTTTTGGGGTGGCCTGCTCTGGGCCATCCTACAATTCTGTAATCCTACAAAAACAAATGATTAGTCACGTTTATGAAACCAAAGCCAGGTTGTCTTTAAAACTATCCAGAAGGGGCCTGAGATTAAAAAACAAAAACAAAAAAAACCAACAACAATACTTGATATAGCTACCTAATCGTATCAGATCACTTGACATTTTTGGATGAGCAATAAGTTGATAAATGAGGAGGGCTGGTCACTGTCATGGTTATTAATGAGAAAACCTCCCCTCTTGATGGTAATGAATTCTGATGAGGAAGAAGGAATCACCTCTGGCTAAAACCTGCCAATGTGCACTCGCTGCCTGGTTATTGTGTCTGCGTTTTCCCGGGTTGGTGTCAAAGAGGAGACGCCGCACTTAAACCTGGATAAATGTCATGTAAAGATGGAGCCCTGAAGCCGCAGTATCTGAGAATGTGGCTTAGGGCAGAACATGTCAGTGTCACAGAGTGCATCGGCGGGCTGCTTTTTCCCTCCAGCCTCCCAGAGGCAGGTCAGGATGGCAAACCTTGCCAGGTTTTACTAGGAAAATCCTGGAACTAAAAGCTTCACCTCTGACAGTCTTTTGACATGAGTTTTACGTAATTGGAAAATGCAGTAAGGTTTTCTGCCCTTGGGAACAACTCCGAACACGACTAACCCTGGGAAGGAGGAGGTGGTCCCAGCAAATGTGTAAGCTTTTCGGTTGCTAAAGACAAAGAAGAAACCACTGGTATGATCCAGCACACACCACAGTTATCTGCAAGCCTATCCCAGCTTCAATGTCTTCAGTCAGTTGTCTCCAGGCAACTTGCGTTCAGCCAGATATGCAAAGTTCCTTTCTATCTCTTAGGTCACCCTCCCTGATAACCAAGTAAAAGGGAGTGATCAGTCCAGAATTCTCAAGACTCGGGTTCTAGTTGTTATTTACCTATATTTTGTAATTTCTGGTATTTACTGTCTGGAAGAATTACTGCCCAGCAAGATGTGGAAAGAATAGTTTTTTTGATACCAGTCCAGGAAAATAAAATTTAAATAAGAACTAGGATTTAAAATCTCAGAGTATTTGCAGGTTGGTGGCATCATCTTATTTCTTATCTCCACCCACATGACACAACCAAACAGACCTTCTCTCTTCCTTCTGCCAACCTGCTGGCTCCCAGGATTTTTCTGTTTAATTCTGGGAAACTTATCTAAGAAAGGAAAAGCCTGGAAACAACTGATATGTTAAAATGGCCTGGGTAGTGGTTGTCTGAGGAATGAGCCAAAAGGATCCCTGGATCAATGCTTGAGGGGAAAAAAAATGGAGAAATAGAGTCAGGCTCTTCTTTCCCTTCTGAAACTACTTTGCCAAGAACATCACAAATTTGGTGACTAGGAATGCTTGCAGAAGACAGCCCTTGTCATTTTCAAATGGATTTTCTACTGCTTTAAAAGCAACATGGCCTAGGGCACCTGGGTGCCTCTGTAGGTTAAGCGTCCAACTTCAGCTCAGGTTATGACCTCATGGTTCACAAGTTTGAGCCCTGCATGTGGCTTTTTGCTGTCAGCTTAGAGCCTGCTTCTGGTCCTTCATCGCCTCTCTCTCTGCCCCTCCCCAGCTTGTGTGCTCTCTCTCTCTCTGGGGAAAAAAAAACATTAAAAAAAACCCTGGCATATCTATACACACAATAAATCAATGAAAAAATACCTTGTGTGCCAATTTATGCCAGAAACATATAGTAGTTATCAAATGCAAGAAAGTCGCCAACTTTCCATATCTGGAAATCTAGAAGATCTTTTGGGTACTTCGGTCCAGCTATGACTATGACTTTGGAGAAGAGTTATTATCTTCCTGCTTCCTTCAGTGACCCCTGTTTCCAAGTGTAGGGGAATCCCTATCCCAAGCAGTAGCTGTTTACCCCTCTGTCTTCACTTTGGTCCCCCCGCCCCCCACAGTCCTGTCTGTAACAGCAGCTCATGAGGGCACTGGGCTGTGTATAAATGTGTATGTGTGTGGAGGGGTGCGGGGGGCGGGGGAGTGATAGATTCGTGTCCCAGGATTGTTCTAACAAATTACCACAAACAGCTGGTTTAAAACAGCAGAAATTCATTGCCTCCCAGTTCTGGTGGCTAGAAGTCTGATACAAAGGTGCCCACAGGGTCCTGCACCCTCTGAAGGCTTTAGGGAAGGATCTTTGCTCACCTCTTCCAGGGTCTGTCCACAGCTCTCAACACTCCTCAGACACATCTGCAGATGTAGCTGCAATGCTTTCTGCTTGCATCTTCCCTCGGCATTCTCCCCTGTCTGCGTCTGAATTCCTTCTTACAAGGATGCTATGCATTGGATTCGGACCCACTCTAGTTTGGTGTGAACTCATTTTAACTTGCTTATATCTGCCAAAACCCTGTTTCCAAATAAAATCACATTCACAGGTTCTGGGGGTTAGGACTTGAACATATCTTTTTGGGAGTCACAGTTCACTCGACAACAGGGGGTGTTTTTTGGCCGCCAGCACCCATCCCTAGTTCCATCTTTATTTTCTCTGTATTGCAGAGGCTAGAAGCCTGGAACTGTGTTCTTCATTGTCCTGGGGTATCAGAGTTCTGGTTTGTCTTCTGCCAGTAAGAAGCTCTATACAATTAAAATGATGTTACTGTGGTAGCAGCTGGGAGACACGTTGCTTCCGAGAGATGGCAGATGTGAGGTTGTGCAATAACTCCTGGTGTCCCCTTCCAAATTGTCTCTTTTGGTGTCATGGGAAGCTGAGTCAGTGGTAGCTTTTTGAACCTCCCATAATTCCAGCCTTCTTGGGGGCTAATGACATCTTTCCCTGACCTCTGCTTCCTTAGCCTGACCAACAATTCTGTAAGCTTCCAGTTCCCTGAATTAAATCCCTTCCTTGAAATGCCCTGAGTAGTTCCTGTTTTTCTGACCAGATCCTGTTTCATGTGAAAGTGTAGGGGTGGGAGCGTCATTGCCTCCTGAGACACATCTCAGAATCTCTAAAGTTATGTTAGTCTTCATTCCGACCTGTCTGAAAGTGCCCTCGGATTTCTAAGTAGTCGGGGAACAGCTTTTCCCTCATCAATAGTTGCGAATCAGTGGCATAATGATTTGGGGGCTTTCGTACTAAGATTAAAAGAGAGGCAGAATGCGATTTCTCTGGCGCTCACAGCTTCAAGGGCCGGTACACTTCATGAATTTACATTTCAGGAAAATCATCTCTAACCTTCTTGCATTTACATTACATGGAAAATGCACAGAAAAGAACGGGTATTAGTTTTTCTGCTCAAAATCCTTCTCTGGCCCCCTGCTGCCTGATGAATTAAGTACAGGCACCTTCCCTGGGAATCAAGACCTCTGTAGTGGAGTCCACTGGAATGTGAGCTCTGTGCCGACCAGCACTTCACGTTCTTTCCCCACCAGCCCCAACTGGGCCTGGTGTGTAGCAAGTTTTAAAACAGTGATTGTTTAGAGACTTAAGTACATTCATCAAGTAAATATTTTTCTTTTTGTCCACCTACCTCCCTATAGATTGTAGTCACACTAGTTGATTATCCTTCCCACCCATCTGTCCTTTGTGCTTTCTGTACATTTGCCCATATTGTTGTCTCCTTCCCTCTTCTGCCTCTTCCTCTCTTGAAATCCCAGCATCTTTTAAGGATTGTTTCACAAACTTCCCCTCCAGGCCCATACTCTCCATTGGATGGGATCTTTGAGCTCTCACATACTTAAAAAAATGATTTCATTTCTAAACTTCAAAAAAGATGTTCAACCCACTGAGCCACCCAGGTGCCCCAATAACTTCATTTTTTGAAAGTTTTAGATTTATATTATATTATAATATATTAAGCAGATAGTACAGACAGTTCCCATGTCTTCTGCACCTCTGCGCAGCTTTCTCTATGATTATTATTTATTGTGGTAAAATGTATATAACATAAAATTTACCACTTTGATGCTTTTTAAGTATAGTTTTCTGTGGTATTTAAGTACATTCACACTGTTGTGCAACCATCTCCACCATCTACCTCCCAAACTTTTTCATCCTGGTAACCTAAATTCTGCTTTCTGTCTTTATGAATTTGGTTATTCTAATACTTCATATAAGTAGAATCAAACATATTCATGTGTGTGTGTGTGTGTGTGTGTGTGTGTGTGTGTGTGTGTGTGCGCGCGCATGCATGTCCGTGTTCTTGGTGTATTCACTTAGCATAATGTTCTCAAGATTCACCTATGTTGTCGCATGGGCCAGAATTCCCTTTCTTTTCAAGGCTGAATAGTATTCCATCACAAGTATTTATCACATTTTGTTGATATATTCATACATTTATGAATATCTGGGTTGTTTCCATGTTTTGATTATTGTGAGTAATGTTGGTGAACATGGGTGTACAGATACCTGTTTACATCGTTGTTTCAGTTCTTTGAGGCATATATCCAGACTTGGGATTGTCAATCATGTGGTGGTCCTATATTTAATTCTTTGAAGAACCTCTACACTGCTTTCCATAGTGGCTGCACCATTTTGCATTCGTTCAGCAGCGGGCAAGGGCTGCATCCTTGCCACCTCTTCTAATGTTTTTATTTCCCTTATTATCAACATCTTGCATTACTGTGGTACATTTGTTACAATTATTAAACCGATATTGATACATTATTGCTAAACGAAGCCCATCATTTACATGGCTTCCTTCCTGTATTGTACAGTTGTTTGGGTTTTATACCGTGCATAATGTCCTCTTTCCACACTACAGTATCATACAGAATAGCTTCACAACTCTAAAAATTCCCTGTGCTCCACCTCTTCATCCCCCTCCCTCTGGAACCCTGGCAACTACTGAATTTTTATTTTCTCTTTAGTTTTGCCTTGTCCCGAATATCCTGTAGTTGGAATCATACAGTATGCAGCCTTTTCAAATTGGCTTCTTGCCTTTATCAGTATGTATTCAAGATTCTTACTTTCTTTTTCTTTCTTCCTTTCTTTCTTTCTTTTTTTTTTTTTTTTTTGCGGCTTACTAGCTCATTTATTTCTACTGTTGAATAACATTCCATTTAATGGACATATCACTTTTTATCCCTTAATCCACCGAAGGACATCTTGGTTGCTTCCAGTTTTTGACACTTTCTCATGCACTTTTTAACCTGTCATCATACTGACAAAAATGTACCTACTCTTATAGTTTTCTATGTGCAATTTCATCAGGCTCTACTTCATTTATTATATTATATGATCCATTTCCCAATGACAGAGACTAATGTCTTTCTTATATGACTAAGCATAAATCACCAACAAACGTACCTTGCCGATAATAAGTACTCAGTAAATGCTCTTTGAACTGAATAGATTTTTCCATTTCTCACCCTGCTGGAGGACCTGGAGCCTATAGGGAAGACTTTTTAGGCTTATGAGAATTGCTTGCCTAGTTAAGACGTCTTGTCATAGCACAGGTAAGACTAGTCATTGTCTGTTCTTCAAGGGCAGTGGGATTTGCTCTGCTAACATTTGGAAAAGACTCTTCTATCAAAGAAATGATCAAGTTCAGCTTTTGGCTGAGACTTCTTCCATAATATTTGTGGAGCTAGCCTGGTAGTCCTGAGAGGGGCAAGAACAAAGAGAGATGAACTCTGTGGAGCTAGGGACTTGAGCACGGAGCCCATTTCTGCCCAGGTGACCAGGGCAGGAGTGCACAGAGAGACCCCATTCTCATGCCATCCCTGGTTCCATACAGCACCATGGGAGCATTGTACACATAGTCAAGGACATCGCAGCTTGAACATCCAACCTCCGTCCACTGCCACAAACAACCTACCCTTGGTCACCACTCAGGCCTATGGGTATGCACGTGAGTAGCAATGGAATTTGCCCTCAGGAGGCCAGAACCAGGGAAGAGGCCTGTAAAGTTCTAGAAACAGGCTCATGGCCACTGGGTAAGGGAATTCTGCATACCTGTGGAATAGGCTAGAAGGGGGCCCAGGATTTTTGTGGGTACCTCCCCTTGCCCCCCTAAAATTCTCATCCAATGAAGAGATGCAAAGATGAAGTAGAGCCCAAGCAGGGCCTTCCAGAGTGTAGGGTCTAGGGCAGAGGTTGACTGCGCAGCTGTAAGGTAAAGCTAAAAGAGATGTCACTGAGATGCTTGAGACAAAAAGCAGGCGAAATTCAGGATCATAAATCATCAATGAAAAATTAATATAGCATCTCTTTAGATTTGCAAAGAACTGTAGCTTTGTGTTCCTTTTTTTTTTTTTTAAATTATTGAGATAGAGGATTTCCTCATGAATTCCACTTTATGATAAGACTGGGCAGTAGGATTAAGGTGGGGGTGATGATGTGCTGGAGGAAGTTCAGACCACTTCATCAGAGTGAACTGTTACACTTCCAAGAATCTTGTGAGTCAGTTGTTAAACCAGCGAGGATTAGAAATTAATATAAAATTATATAAATTATATAAACACAACTAAATATTGAAATAAAAATAATAAATATAAAAAACATTACTTTGTAGTTGTTTTCCACCTTTACTCTTATCTATGCTCTTGGAGTTATTTCCATCTACCGCATCTCCGTGGTAGAAATACTGTAGAATGATTTACTACTGCACATTTCTTCCCAATTCCACATTTGGTAACGTCATATTGGATTAACCATGGTAAGAATATTTCCACCACAGAAATTGGCAGACACTATGGATCAGAGCTCCATCCCTCCCTGCAGAGATGTTTGTGGAACATTTATCAGTACACCACTGGTAGGGGGAGGGGTGGTGATGGAGGAGACCCAGAGTTGGCAGTTAACCATTGTAGAGTCTTTTTACTTTACAATGGTCTTTTGGGGGTCAATTTAGTCAATTCAGAGTCCTTGGAAGCTTTCAGAGTGGTTTTACTGATTCCTTTCCTCTTCCCCTCTTCCCTGGGAATGTCTGGGTCTAGGGGTAGAGTAATCCTTAGACCCCAATGGTCCTTAGACCCTCACTTCTCTCTGCTTTGAGGGGACTGTACTGGCTGCTACTGAAATCTGTGGCTGGTGAACTTGGATGGTCCTTCTTGGTTTATTTTTTTCCTTCCTGCTTTGACTCTTGCATAGTTCCGTTGATCATTCTGGTTAGATTCCTGACTCAGGAAGTGGTCTTTCCTAAGGCCCTAGGCTGTAGTCTCCGTCTTTTCTTCCATCCCAGTCTCTGCTGGCAAGGATACCAAGTACCGTCAGCTGCCCTCCAGGCACGAGGCATTTCTGGGTCCTTTCCCTGACACACGAGACAGGTATTTGGCTGTCGAAGCTTCTGTGGAGGCACACTCAGTCTGTTTGCCCATCCACACATGCCTCCCCCTTCACTCTGCTACAGCCACTCTAGCTCAGTAACCTGATGGCTTTCTCCCAGGAGAGTTTCAGACAGACAGTGGGACACAAAGCCCCTTCTCTCCTTTTTGCCAGACCTTCAGCCCATCTAAAACCACACCTTTCCGTCTGGATTTGGTTACAGAGGTTCACATGAGCAATCCTTGCCTCCCTTTCCCTCCCTTCCCTACCTCACTCCCCAAAGGCGGTGTAGGGTGGTCTTCTCCCTTCTTCCAGTCTGGCAGAGCCCTCTCTTATGTCATGTTCTCTTCCACCCTATGGGGACATTCACTTCTGCCTTAGCTGCTGAGGCTTTTTCTTCCCTCCACCCACCACCCCCCTTCCTTCTTCTTCTCCTGTATCAAGGACATCCTGATCACATGGATAAACCCTTGAAAGGAAGCAGATCTTATAACAGCTCACCCTGCAGTCTCAAGATTCTCCTTCACAAACAGAGATGGCAGGAAAACAGACCCTGGGGGCTGTGCAGACATAGGTGAATGTGCCCTGACAGCGTATTGGGGTGTGCACACCTGTCCTTCTGCTGGAGGATGAGTGCTGTGGTTCTGGCAGAACCCACAGACCTGGGAGCCAGCCCAGAAAAGAGGTTCAGCAGGGTGCACGGGCCTCTGTGCGGGCCTGCCTGAGAGCAACAGTGACAGCCCTGAAGGTCAGGAAAAGTCATGGGTACCAGGCTCTGCCTTTTTGGGGCAGGAAGGGACTGTGACTAGGTCCGGTGCTCTTTATGGCAGTTCTCTGGTCTTTTCTATTTCCTTTTTTTAAGCTGCAGAATTCTAAAGTGTAAGATCAAAGCAAGGCTGCCGGAAATGTGATGGAGGTAGAAGACAGAACCCGTGCTCCATCTCGCCGTTTTTAGAATCATTCCCCTACCTCCAAGGCCTCAGAACACAGCTCGGAAATCACAGCAGTGAGAGGCACTGCCTCTCCCATCCCATACCTTGAACTTGTTACTATAAATAAAATAGGAACGTTACCAAGGCAACCTGCCTGTCTGTTTAAATTGCCCCTTATAGACCAGATTAGCCAGGATCGATAGTGCTTCCTGAATGCCGAATTGCTTTCCTTTTATAACAGAAGTTTGGACAAATTATAGAATAAACCACTGGGAAACAAAGTCTGAGTCATGCAATTAAATTGTTAATCCGCAGCTCTTCTTAACGGCCCCTGGGAGGCTGTTCCTCAATGCAGCGTGGTCTCGGAGCCTGTATTCCCCAAGCTGCTGGGTTATTCACTGCTCACTTCCGTGGCCTCATCCCTGGCAAGCTCTTCCTGCTGCTCTGCGTGTGTCATTAGAAAGGACGCTTCTGTCTGTAGCATCCTGCTTGTCCGAGCTCAGCTGTCATGTGACAAGATACTGTCTTCGGAGATGGACAGATTTTAAATGACACTTCCCAAGTGGGCTTGCGGAAGCAGACCTCAGAGCAGATGTAGGCCCAGGCCTCGCCTCAGCAAGGAGCTTATTAAGAGGCATTAGTTAGCCCAGAAACCAATGCCAGTCCGCTCTTGTTCCCCAGGATACAGAGCAAGGAATTCCTTCCCCCCAGTAAAACCTGGAGGGGATGCTCTAAGGAGGATGGGAGTGCTGAGTTTGGCTGCTTTTTTGGAGTAGGAAGAGTTGAATATGGCTTCCTTCCATGAGGATCTGAACAGAGCCCTGCATCCCAAATTATCTTTCGAGTAGGTGCCTGAAATTCTGTGTCTTTTACTTAAAATGCAGACACTCAGAAGGGCAATGATTTGAATCAATTCTCACTAAGATATCAGGTTGGAGGCTTCCAATGGAGAGAGGGGGCTAAAGTGTACCTAGAGTGTTCCAGGCTTTTTACCACCCTCCTGTTTACCTGTTGGCCTTCCCAACAGTTTAGTGAGGGCATATTTTCTGTGCCTTGTGTTCTCTTCCCATGACCTTGTTATCTGACCCCAAGGCTTAATGGCTCTGCTTTGCTGTTGGGGTGACCCAGCAGTGACGGTTTGGGCTAAGATGGGCTGTGTTTCCATCCCAGTTCTGTCTTCATCTGTGAACTGAATTGTGGGACCTTGCATAAATTATTATTTTTTAAAAATATGTTGTTTCCCTTCAGTCATTTGTTAATTTTTATGGATTGTCTTACTGGAAAAAATCGCATTATATATTATTTTTCATAGGATTTCAAGGGTTCAAGAAACCCCTGTTTACTGTATATGTGCTTTCACAAAATTACCAAAACTAGTGCTTGAATTTTCACCGCCAGGGATAGTAGCAATATATTGGTTTCAGGTAGTGTTTAATTTATTTTATTAAACATTTTCTTAAATGTAAAAGAACATATAGCATAAAATCTCCCTTGTTAACCATTTTTTAAGTGTACAGTTCAGTATGTTAAGTATATTCACATAGTGCAAGAGATTGCCAGGATTTTTCCATCTCTATTAACTGACTCCCAATTTCTCCCTCCCTTCAGCCCGTGGCAGCCATCATTCGAATTTCTGTTTGTGAATTTGACAACTGTAGTTAGATCCCTCCAACAAGTGTAATCATACAGTATTTGTGCTTTTGTGATCAGCTTATTTCACCTAATGGAATGTCATCCATGCTGCACCTCGTGACAGAATTTCTTTCCTTGCCAAGTTTCATAATAATATTCTGTTGTATGTATATACCACATTTTGTCTATTTATTCATTCCCTGATGGATATTTGGGTTGTTTCTACTGCTTGGCTTTTGTGAATAGTGCTGCTATAAACATGAGTGTGCAAATATCTCTCAGAGATCCTACTTTCTGTAATTTTCAATGTATTTAAAAAATCTAGAATTGGAATTGCTGGATCATATGGGAATTTTATTTATTTATTTTTTTATAGTTTATTGTCAAGTTGCTTTCCATATAACACCCAGTGCTCATCCCGACAAGTGCCCTCCTCCATGCCCATCACTCCCTTTACCCCCCATCAGCCCTCAGTTTGTTCTCAGTATTCGAGAGTCTCTCATGGTCTGCCTCCCTCCCTCTCCCCAACTATTTTTTCCCCTTCCCCTCCCTCATGGCCTTCTGTTAAGTTTCTCCTATTCCACTTATGAGTGAAAACATATGGTATCTGTCCTTCTATGCCTGACTTACTTCGCTTAGCATAACACCCTCAAGTTCCATCCACATTGCTGCGAATGGCCAGATTTCATTCTTTGTCATTGCCATTGTATATATAAACCACATCTTCTTGATCCATTCATCAGGTGATGGACACTTAGGCTCTTTCCATGATTTGGCTATTGTAGAAAGTGCCGCTATGCACATTGGGGTACAGGTACCCCTATGCATCAGCACTCCTGTATCCCTTGGGTAAACACCTAGCAGTGCTATTGCTGGGTCATAGGGGAGTTCTATTGTTAATTTTTTGAGGAAACTCCACACTGTGTTCCAGAGTGACTGCACCAGTTTACATTCTGGGAGTTTTATTTTTAATTTTTTCAGGAACCTCAATAACGTTTTTTCTAGCAGCTGTACCGTTTTACATTCCCACTAACAATGCAAAAGGGCTCTAATTTCTACATATCCTTGTAAGCACTTGTTATTTTTTGTTGTCTCTCCCATCTCCATCTTTACTGAAGTGCAATTGACAGATAAATTGTAATATACTTAAATTGCTCAATGTGATTTGATATGCATAGACATTCTGAAATCATTTCCAGCATTGAGTTAATTAACACCACTATCACCTCACACATTTATCTTTTTATTTGGTGAGAACTTAAGTTCTATTTCCTTAGCAAATTTCAATTATACAGTATAGTATTTTTTTTTCTTTTTAAAACAATTTTATTTATTTTTTGGAGACAGAGTGGGGGAGGAGCAGAGAGATCAAGGGACAGAGGATCCAAAGCAGACTCCACACTGACAGCAGAGGCCCCAATGTGGAGCTTGAGCTCATGAACCGTGAAATCATGATGCAAGGCTAAATTCGAGTCTTAAGCAAATGAGCCAGGCACCTCTTTACAATATAGTATTTTCAACTATAGTCACCTTGTTACACATTAGATTCTCAGAACTTACTCATCTTAAAGCTGGAAGTTTATACACTTTTACCAGCTCTTTCTCTTTTTCCTACCCTTGAGCCTCTGGAAATCACCTTTTCTTCTCTCTTTCTAGGAGGTTAGCTTTTTTTTTTTTTTTTTTTTTTTTTATAAGATTCCACAAATAAGTGATACCTTGTAGAATTGTATTTGTTTTTCTCTGACTTATTTCACTCAGCATAATAACTTGTGAGCTTATCCATGTCACCTTTGGCAGGATTTCCTTCTTTTTAAAGGCTGAAATATATTCCTCTGTGTGTGTGTGTGTGTGTGTGTGTGTGTGTATGTGTGTGTGTGTGTGTGTGTGTGTGTGTGTGTGTACCACTTCAAAAAAATCCATTCATCTGTCAACAGACACTTGGCTCTTGTGAGTAAAGTTGTAATGAACATGAAAGTATAGGCATTTCTTTCAGATCATGATTTCATTTCTTTTGGATGTATATGCCAATGGAATTGCTCTAGTTTAATTTTTTTAAGGAAATGTCATATTCTTTTGCATAGAGGTGTACATTCCCAACAGCAGTGCATACAAGTGTTCCTTTTTTTTTTTTTGCATATCCTCTCCAGCATTTATTTCTTGTCTTTTTGATAACAGATATCCTAACAGATATGAGGTACTATCACATGATGGTTTTGATTTGCATTCTTGGCTCTTTTGTTGAAAATTACTTGACATATATGTATGAATTTATATCTGGGTTTTCTGTTCTAGTCCATTGATCTGTGTATCTGTTTTTATGCTAATACTAAACTGCTTTGATTGCTGTAGCCATGTAATGTAGTTAGAAATCAGAAGGTAATACCTCCAGCCTTGTTCTCCCTCGCAAGTTTGCTTTAGTTATTTGGGGTCTTTTGTGGTTCCATATAAATTTTAGAGTTGTTTTTTTTTTCTATTTCTGTGAAAAATGCCATTGAAATTTTGATAGGGATTGCACTGAATCTGTAGATAACTTTGAGTAGTATGGATATTTTAACAGTATTAATTCTTTCAATGCATGAACATGCACCATCTTTCCATTTATCCCATATCTCCTTCAATTATTTTCATCAGTGTTTTATAGTTTTCACTGGGTAGAACTTTTACCTTGGTTATATTTATTCCTAAGTATTTTACTCTTTATGATGATATTAAAATGGGATTAATCTCTTAGTTTCTCTTTTTGGTAGTTTATTAGTGTATAGAAAGATAACTGCTTTTTGTGTATTGATTTTGTATCCTGCAAATTTGCTGAGTTCATTTATTAGTTCTGATAGTTTTGGGAATGAGTTTTTAAGGTTATCTGTATATAATATCATGTCGTCTTAAGACAGAGGCAGGTTGACAACTTCTTTTCTGATTTTAATGCCTTTTATTTCTTTTTCTTGCTTAATTGCTGCTCTAGGACTTCCAGGACTTTGTTGAGTAGACATGGTAAGAGTGGTCATCTTTGGCTTATTCCTGACGTTAGAGAAATATGTATCAGCCTTCCATCATTGAGTATGATGTGCTTGCGTATTGACTAGCTGTAGCCTTGTCATATATGGCTGTTATGAGTTTGTTAAGTTAACATTTGTTGAACAAAGTGGGGTATTGGATGGTGATCTCTGATTTAACAACAGGACACAAGGGAAATCGAAATAGAAGAACTTATTACTCATAGGTCCTGGAGGAAGTACATGGCATACGTCAGGGAGCCACATAGGGAAATCAAGGTAGAATGCCAACAGAGAAAGAGATAGGACCTGAGGCACATGCTATTGTTAGGCTCCAGGGGTAGAGCACTTGTGGATAGATTGCTCAATTTAAACCAACAGGGTGGGGTTTTATAAAGCACCCTGAGATCTTATCTAAGGGGCACATAGGCATGTAGGTGCTGGAAAATGGGGAGCTCGTTGATCACAGGGGCTGTTTTGGAAATCATACCAGAAACTTATATTTGCTTGTGACTCCGTATTTATAATTTGCCTCCTTTTCCACAACTCATCAAGGTAGTGATTTTGTTACTTTCATTGAAAAACCACTGCTCTAAGTTTTGGTAAGAGGTAAAAGGATATTCAGGATTTGGTGATTTTGAAAGTAGTGTTAAAGAAAAAATTATTCTGACACTTGTCAAAACAGCAGGAAAGCTTTATTCAGGGCTATTGCAATAGATGTCAAGACCATTATAGTAGAGGAAAGATTGGGCTAAAGTTCAAATACAGCAAAGATAACTGAGGTTTTATAGCCAACAATCAGAATGGGCGTGTGAGTGTGTCCAGGATTAATAATGAGAGACCTCAGGAGAGGCGGATTCTTGCTAAACTGTTTTAGGAGGTTTCTTGCCAAGACTGGCCTATGCAGTCCACCAAGGACTGGGACCAAGACTGAGTACTAATTGAGAAGAAAGCTCGGAGTGAGGGCTAATTTTTGATTAAGGCGAAAGGTCTTGTCGGAGAGAAAGTATCCATTTACTTTTTCAGAAGTGGCTGGACTCTGTGCCCCCCCAACCCGTCATTTTCTGCTTTTTTTTGCCTTTCCTTACTTGTCCTCAGGGTCTGTATCTCGGATCTCTGACACACTCATTGAGGCTGAAATATCTGGAGGTAAAATAAATAAGCTAAGTAAATAAACAAGTTATGATTTCTCCTCATTTGTGAGTGATCACTGTGCTCAGCTTGTAGATGGGGTGTGGCCCTCCCCCGCCCCCCCATCATATCCTGCTTAACTTTTGGAGTCCTTCTTTTCTCTGCTTGCTTTTCAACATCAAGGATGAGTCTTCTTTTTCATCTGTCAGTGTGTAATCTTTAAGCATAGGTCATGTTTGGCACATGGCTAGCCACACCGTGAGTGATCGTTATTGAAATCAACTCACAGAAAATGGCAATTTTCCATCGAAAGGTCAGAGGGTATGTGCTTGTGTTGGGATGCAAAGCTGCCTCATCAATTGAACTTGAGGCACCAAAAGGACACAGAGGAAAGGAACTTGCCAGTCCGAGGGTACTATTAATTTTAAGAAACTCAAAATGAGGGTTCTCTTACTTTGTTCTACTAGGGACAGGAGACCTCAAATGAATGCTTTTTAAGGGTAGTTTTAAACAGTTTTAACTTCTTCTAATGGAAAGATCTGCTTCATTTCAAATTAAATTTAGTTAGAAAGAGACTCCAGAATTTTTCTCTCTGTGGTTTGGGTCCAGTTTTAGAGAGGTTAACCCAAGGAATTATTTTTGTAGATAGTGTTTTATTGAGGTTGGGTAGAAGGTCTCAGTCAAGGGTCAAGTTAACTGTATATATATTCTAACTCAGCTGCCCATGAGTTCAAGACCTTAGAGTTGTTTGATGCCCCAGCCTTCAAGTTCCCTAGCTGTAAGATGAGAGACATTGACTTGATATAGTAAACTACCTCTCAGCTATAACACGAGGGAACCCATTTAAAGTCTTCTTCAATTTCTTTCTATAGTTTTCATCATATAGGTCTTTTACATCTTTGGTTAGATTTATTCCTGTTATTTTATGGTTTTTCATGCAGTTGTGAATGGGATCAGTTTCTTGATTTCTCTTTCTCTTGCTTCATTATTGGTGTATAAAAATGCAACCAATTTATGTATGTTGATTTTGTACCTGGCGTCTTTGCTGAATTCATGGTTCAGTTCTAGAAGGTTTCTGGTGGAGTCGGTTGGGTTTTCCATGTAGAGTATCATGTCATCTACGAAAAGTGAACGTTTGACTTCATCTTTGCCAATTCTGATGCCTTTTATTTCCTTTTGTTGTCTGATTGCTGATGCTAGGACTTCTAGCACTATGTTAAACAGCAGTGGTGACAGTGGACTTCCTTGTCCTGTTCCTGATCTCAGGGGGAAAGCTCTCAGTTTTTCCCTATCGAGGATGATATTAGCTGTGGGCTTTTCATAAATGGCTTTTATGATGTTTAACTATGTTCCTTCTATCCCAACTTTCTCGAGGGTTTTTATTACGAAAGTATGTTGTATTTGGTCAAATGCTTTTTCAGCATCTATCGACAGGATCATATGGTTTTTATCTTTTCTTTTGTTAATGTGTGTGATGTATCATATTGATGGATTTGTAAATATGGAACCAGGCCTGTAACCCAGGAGTGAATGAATTCCACTTGATCATAATGGATAATTCTCTTAATATGCTGTTGAATTTGATTTGCTAGTTTCTTGTTGAGTATTTTTGCATTTGTATTCATTAAGGATATTGGACTGTAGTTCTTTTTCTGTTGGGTCTCTGTCTGGTTTGGGCATCAAAATAATGCTGGCTTTGTAGAATGAGTCTGAAAGTTTTCCTTCTATTTCTAATTTTTAGAGTAGCTTGAGAAGAATGGGTATTAACTTTGCTTTAAGTGTGTACTACAAAGCTGTAATCATCAAGACAGTATGGTATTGGTACAAAAACAGACACATGGGCCAATGGAATAGAATAGAGAACCCAGAATTGGACCCACAAATCTATGGCCAATTAATCTTTGACAAAGCACTAAAGAGTATCCAAAGGAAAAAAGACAGCCTCTTTAACAGGTGGTGCCGGGAGAACTGGACAGCAACATGCAGAAGAATGAAACTAGACTACTTTCTTAAACCATACACAATAATAAGCTCAAAATGGATGAAGGACCGGAATGTGAGACAGGAAACCATCAAAACCCTAGAAGAGAAAGCAGGAAACAGCCTCCTTGACCTCAACCGTAGCAATTTCCTACTCAACACATCCCCAAAGCCAAGGAATCAAGAGCAAAAATGAACTATTGGGAACCTCATCAAGATAAAAACTTCTGCACTGCAAAGGAAACAATCAAGAAAACTAATAGGCAACCAATGGAATGGGAAAAGATAGTTGCAAATGACATATCAGATAAAGGGCTAGTATCCAAAATCTACAAGGAACTCATCAAACTTCACACCTGAAAAACAAATAATCCAGTGAAGAAATGGGCAGAAGAAATGGGCATAAATAGACACTTCTCCAAAGAGGACATCCAGATGGCCAACAGACACATGAAATGTGTGCTCAGCATCACTCATCATCAGGGAAATACAAATCAAAACCACACTGAGATACTACCTCACACCGGTCAGAGTGACTATAATGAACAAATCAAGAGACTATAGATGCTGGCGAGGGTGTGGAGAGACAGGCACCCTCCTACACTGTTGGTGGGAATGTAAACTGTTCTGGAGAACAGTGTGGAGGTTCCTCAAAAATTATCAATAGAAATCTCCTATGATCCAGCAATAGCACTGCTGGGGATTTACCCAAAAGATACAGAAGTGCTTATCATAGGGGCACAGGTATCCCAATGTTCATGGCAGCACTTTCAGCAACAGCCAAATCATGGAAAGGGCCTAAATGTCCATCATCTGATGAATGGATCAAAAAGATGTGGTTTATCTATACAATGGAATACCACAAGGCAATGAGAGAGAATGAAATCTGGCCATTCGTAGCAACATGGATGGACCTTGAGGGTGTCATGCTAAGCGAAATAAGTCAGGCAGAGAAGGAAAGATACCATATGTTTTGATTTATAGGTCTAACAGGAGAAATTTAACAGAGGACCATGGGGAGGGGAAGGGAGGAAAAAGTTAGGGAGAGGGAGGCAAATCATGAGAGACTCTTGAATACTGAAAACAACCTGAGGGCTGAAGTGGGAGGGGGAAAGGGGAAGAGGAGTGATGGTCATGGAGAAGAGCACTTGTGGGGAAGAGCACTGGGTGTTATATGGAAACCAACTTGTTAATAAACTATAAATAAAAAAATAAAAAATAAATTTGTAAAAGTTTCTTTGACTTTTGGGGTTCCTGTTTTTCAGATAGCCCCTTGATTTCTAGGTTCTCAATTTTTTATGTTTTCTGACTTTTGAATCTGTCAAGATTATGAAGCATCATAATTAGAGACATTTTCCCCTTAGTATATCATGATTAGAATTGGATAGAAGTTGTATGTTATTTCAGGATCCGAATTTTCGGTACTGAGAGAGATAGATGATAAAGCTATCAGAAAAGGGAATAAGATAGCAACAAGAAAGTAGCACCCACAGGGAAAGGGACCTAGCCATGGAAGAGACACAGGGGCCTTGTTTGAATTTCTTGCTTTGTTTAACATGACAATGGGTAAAAAAAACATGGTAAGAACAGGAGGGAAGCTTTTACTGCTGATAATGTTGGTGGCAATAGAAAGAGAACAGCCATTGCTCTTGAACAAAAGTTTGATGTATTCATATACTGGATTTGCTGGGTGCTTAGGTGTTGCAGGCATACACTTATAAAACCTCCCTCTAGTACTAAAAATTCCACAAGAAAAGGTCTTTGATGAGTCTGAGAGTTTCTAGTCTGTAACCTCTTATTGTTGTTGAAAATCAACCTCTGAGCTTTGAAACCAAAATACAGTGTGAAGACAGTTTGGGATAAAGAGAAATAATGGCTTTATTGCTTTTTGGGGCAAAGGAGGCTTGGCAGGCTAAGGCCTTCAGAACTGCAAGCCCACTCTCAGAAAGGAATATAGGATCTAGAGAAATACAGGATCTAGCCGGTTTTGACAGAAATTGAGTATGTGCTGCCAGTGTACCAAGTTCCTGCCTGACCCAAAAGGCTAAGAAGAAAGAAGGGAAGGTTTGTGGAAGAGAGGAAAAAGTTTACTTACTTACAATCCAGCTTTGCTGAAGCATTAGCACAGCCATTTTGATTTCTGTTCAACTTTATTGCTCCTAAACGGTTTCATTATTTAATACGAAGCAAATTTGTTTGTTTAATAAACAACAGAAATTGGGGCACCTGGGTGGTCCAACTTCGGCTCAGGTCATGATCTCATGGTTCGTGGGTTTGAGCCCCACATCGGGCTCTGTGTTGACAGCTCAGAGCCTGGAGCCTGCTTCTGATTCTGTGTCTCCTTCTCTCTTGGCCCTTCCCCTGCTCATACTCTGTCTCGATCTCTCAAAAATAAATAAACATTGAAAAAAATTGAAAAAAAAAATAGAAATGTGTTGCTTATAATTCTGGTGGCTGGAAGTCCAAGATCAAGGTGTCTGCATGGTCATACTCTGGTGAGTTCCTCTTCTTGGTTCATAGCCAGCAACTTCTAGCTGTGTCCTCACATGGTAGAATGGTCTTTGAAGCAACTACTTCTAATAATACATTGTTTTGGCTGTGTGTGAGTTCTTAAGAATTACAGTTATTTCAATTATTAAGTCATTGCAGAATAGACTCCATTTCCTCAAGGCCAGCTACATAATTTGGGGGCCCCAGTACAAAATAGAAATGGTGGGGGCAGTCCTTTGTTTGAAAAGCAGGAAAATGTGTTGTTAAAGTTATGCATTGGGTCACCTGGGTGGCTTAGTTGAGCATCTGACTTCAGCTCAGGTCACGATCTCACAATTGTCCACATCAGGCTCACTGGTGTCAATGTAAGCTAGCTTTGGGTCCTTTCCCTGCCCCTTCCCCACTTGTGTGCACGTGCGCATGTGTGCACACACACACAGTCTCAAAAATAAGTAAAACATGAAGAAAGGTATATGCTAAAGTGTGAAGCTTTCCCTTTCTTTCACAGTCTCTCTCATCCTAGGTTTTTTTCTATTGAGTGTCATTCTAAGTGAAGAAAGATTAAAATTTCAAATTGTTAGCATGCATTTTATAGTTCATCTTTATATGGTGCAATCCTAGCTTTAAATTCAAATATAAGAATATTTAACTCACATACAGTCACTGAAATCACAGTTGTATTTCATAGCTCATACATGTGTATGCATTGTGTTCTTACCAGAACAATGGAAATGCTGCACAAAATGAGCTCAATTGTTTTCATTTCTATGTACACATGTTACCAACACTCTCTACCTTTGTCTTACCAGTGAGTAGGGAAGGTCTAAAGACAAAGGAACAATGGATAGATGGGCCTATCTCCTTCCTTATATGGCAGCATTTTTTGCAGTAAGTGGTCAATTAATACGGTAAATAACCTGTAGGAAAGTAAAGGATATGATTGAGTTCCTTGGTGGTTTATGTTCATGAGGCTACCTTTGCCTTCTTTCTGTATTTTAAGCACAAATTCTGGTTTCAAAGGAAAATGTGGCCTCTTGGGGGCTGTCAGAGCCTCTGTTACTCAGTCATAGATATAACAGTAATAATGTGGCATAGCCAAGTTGACACGTAAATTGAACCAGTACAGTCCCCAAGAGCATAAGGTAATAAGGTAAGGAAAATGGTAGGGTCCATGCAGCCTTGATAATTCATTGAGTCAAGATTAAATCCCATTGCATTGTGGTATTGGATCTAGGTATGGCAGAAGTGTGTGTGTGTGTGTGTGTGTGTGTGTGTGTATCTGCATGCATGTATGCACAAATATGAATATGGGTGATGGAATGCTTGGAAGAACGAGTGGATGAAATGGTATTTATCTGCGCAGGGGAATATCCAAGAAAGTGAACCTTGTCCTGCTCCCCAATCCTTATCATATTTCTCTTTCTTCTCTCTGAAGTTCATGAACAAATCATCCACTGAAAGTTCAGGAAACATTGACTTAGGTCATGGACTGTTATTCCCAATCTTTGTGACCTTTAAAATGGAACACAGGTCCCCCCTGGGTGCTTAGGCTGTTTGGAGAATGAGTTCAGTCATTATAATTATTTTACCAGATGGGAAGAACTCTCAGGCTCTCGCAGCGTCTAAAGACTGTTGATGATCTCAAAATGGTTTTTTCCCCCATGGTAGATTATCTATGGTCAGCCTTGCTCTGCTTCCTCAGCTGTCTGCTTCCCTAAAGACCGCACTGGCAGTAGAGTTTGCTAGGAGGGGATCAGAGATACAGAGTGTGAGTGGAGATGCATGGTTCCATATAGACATGGTTCTATATAGACTTTCTAGAGCTAGAGAAAGATGACCTTTGACCTCTTAAATTTTATCTTTCCTCATTTGCTTGTTTGTAAAGAATAGAAATTAATGATACAATCTCTCTCTATAAATTTGAGAGGATATTGGAGGAAGGATAGCTGGAGAAGGTGGAGTTAATTTTCGGTTTTCATTTTTAGAACTTGAAGGTGAGAGAGGGAGGAGAGAGTGAGTAGAGGGACCTCATATTGTAACACTCCTTCTAGAGGGTGAGGTGGGCAGCTCCGGAGCTGTGAGGGTGCCATGTTTCCCTGCTGAGCATTCCTGGGCAGGCTCGGGGCTGCCGAGTGTGCACTGCTGTGGCTCTCTGGGAGAGGGCATTGACAGTGGGGCTGGGAACTCTACCAGCTGAGCTTCCCAGGTGATGCTTGGCAGCCAGGTTGGGTCATTTGCATTTTCACAGCCAAAGGGCTGCTCACAAGATGTTCTCTGCAGATATTTAAGTTGCTGGATTCCAAGGCATCCCCAGAGCATTCCTGGCTCTGTTCTGCCATATGGTCACTGCAGCCAACTTTACATTTCTTAATTATGAAGAGGGCATTTTTGGGACTCTGATGCCTCTGGGAGGTATAGTAGTAACATTATCAGGGCCAGTTCTTTCCCTCCCTCTTTCGTTCCCTCCCTTCCTTCCTCTTTTGTTCCCTTCCTCCCAGAAGAAGGTGTCCTAGAAGGACAAGCTTTCTATGTTAAAGTAATTTAGTTGTCAGGGATAGCCTATGTGTTAGTTTTCTATTGCTACTATTACAAATTACCACAAATTTAATGGTTTAAAACAATACCCATTTATTGACTCAGAGTTCTACAGGTCACAGGTCAGGGTACAGGATAGTTCAGTGGGTCATCTGTTCATATTCTCACAGGTATTGGCAGGTCTGTGTTCCTTTCTGAAAGCTCTGGGAATGAATCTGTTTTCAAGCTCATTTGAGTTGTTGGCTGAATTTGGTTCCTTGTGGTTGTTGGACTGAGGTTTGTTTTCTTGGTGGCTCTCAACCAGAGCCTGATCTTTTGCCCTTGAAGACTGTCCATTTTCCATTTCAGGCTTTCTATGTGGTCCCTGCTCATGCTTCAATCTGTTTAAGTTTCCTTTTTTGCAGTATCTTGGTGAGCTCTAGCCAAACTAAGCTCTCTGCTTTTAAGGGCTCATATGATTAGATTGGGCCAACCTGGATAATCCAGTATATTCTCCCTAATTTACACCACTGATTAATGACCTTAATTTTCACTTTCAAAGTCCCTTTTGTGAATCACAGAATATCTACAGGTTAGGGCATGGACATTTTGGAGGGGGGGGCATTATTTGGCTTACAACAGTCTATAAATAATTTATTGATTGTCTTGGCCACCCAAGGGTGAGAAACTTGCAGCATTTGTCAGTGGATATGCCTACCATTTCCACTAGACACGGGGCAGGGCTGAATAGAGAAAGTAAAGGAAACTGGAGCCAGTGCAGGGGTAGATATAAGATACTTTTATTTTTCAAAGGGAAACAAAGTCTTTTTATGATGCTTAGAACTTCTAAACTGCACAGGCTT
Organism: Suricata suricatta; assembly: GCF_006229205.1. Classification (NCBI taxonomy): domain Eukaryota; kingdom Metazoa; phylum Chordata; class Mammalia; order Carnivora; family Herpestidae; genus Suricata; species Suricata suricatta. The sequence goes on from NC_043705.1 coordinate 49,812,779, forward strand.
GTGGAGATCAGCATCTCCACCTTCCTTCAAGTTGAGACAATGGAGGCCCAGAGAAGTGACATGACTTGGCCAAGGTCAGCGGCCACACCAGAGCTGAAGAGTTCTGAAAGCAGCTGTTATAAAGGTTGAGAGGGGCTTTTCAGAACACGGACTTGTCTCCTGGATCTTTGGCCTTTTTGCACTAAACCTGCAAAGGCAGGTGGCTCAACCAGACTGCACAGTCTTGAAGATAAAAATAACTATAACTTCTTGGCTTTAGGAAATCAAAATCATTAACACTCTGGCAGGGGGTATATATGAGCATGAACTCTGGTCTCTCTGTAGCCTGAGGTAGTTGGTAGTGATGGAGCAAAACATGCTCCATCTTATTCTAACAATTCTTACAGTTTCTGCTTGGGAGTCCCACATGCCTGGATGGCCAGATTCCTTTATCCTTCAGTGGCGTAGCGCCCCCTTGACCTCCCAGACTGAGAAGACAGGGGGCCCACCATGTGAACTCTTCTGACTCTTCTGGGGGAGAAAATCTGGAGAGGAATCCCTCCTCTACCTACTCCTCTCTGAGGGAAGCCAGGCAGCCCACAGGCTGGTGGCTCCATTGCAGATCTGCAGGCGGCAAGTGAGCTCAGGAGAGAGATGGGCTCCTTGTTCACAGGCTTTGTTCTCTTGTTTCCTCTGCTCACCTTGAGCTCCTCTTTGTCAGAGTCTAGAAACATCCAACTCCTGGGGGTTTACATAAGGCAGAGCAAAGTGCCCTCAGGCTAAGAATATATCCACCCCTTTCCTTGGGCACTGTGCCTGGGAGGGGAGGAAACTGACTCACCACGTCTCTGATTCTATGAAATGACAAATACATGAAAAAAGTACTGGATTAATGACAGAGGGAAACATCTATATTGTTAGCACATGAGGGCAGAGTTAGCTGCTGGAAAGTCCCAGAAGGTGGGAGCTTGTATTTGAAACAAGAGCTTTTTGTCTTGAATGTTTCAGACGTATTTAGCAGTGGGAGCTCTCGAGTGGTAAGTGAGGCACAGAGATGAGGAGAGCTTGTACGGTAGGAAAATACTCCGTGTGGAAATTTATCAACACAGAGTAGACTGGCCCAGGGATTTGTCTGTGAAAACCAGGGAAGGGTGGTTTTTCTCACAAGCCAAAAACTGCCATTTGATTCCCAGGATGTAGTTCTGCTGGTACAAGTAAAATGCTTGGGTCACCTTTCCAGCACCACTTTAGCTTGGGTAGAAAGAAGCTCTGATGGTTGGCCTTCAGGTGAGCTGTGAGTTATGTGGCAGAGCACCCCAGAATCTTCCTTGGGGGTCCTCACCCTCCTGTTGTCATCCTGCCCTTGGGTGGATGGATGTCTGTTCCCTGGAGCTCTTGCTGATGATTGGTTTAAAAATTTCTTTAGGTGGAGTTGCTATTATTGTTCCTTCCAGAAAGATCCTAAGGTTTGCTTCTGGAGACACAGGTTCAGAGAGAACATGGAAGGTGTTCACAAAATGGCCAGTGTCTGTTATTGATGGCTTGGTGGGTACCAATCAAGGGCTGAAATTTAGGCAAATTGTTAGGGAGAAACACTCCAGGCAGGATATCCAGTAGCTATTCCTTCCACCCTTCTTTGCTGGCACAACCAACCTTCTTCGATTGAAGATGTATATTGAAGACTTATTCTCTAGTAACATGCATGGTAGTTGGGATTGGAGGCTTTGGATCCAGACTGCCAAAGCGCTATCTCAGCTCCACCACTTACTATGACTTACTTAACTTCTCTGGTGCCCCAGTTTCCTCAACTGCAAAATAGGTACAAAAATACTACCTCCCTCATAGGTGGCTTTGAAGAGCAAATTAGTTAATACATGTAAAGTGTTTGTGACAGTACCTGGCACATATGAAATGCTCAATTAATGTCAGTGATTACTGTTGTTATTATTATTTTTTTAAATGTTTTATTTATTTCTGAAAGAGATAGAGACAGACAGACAGACAACATGAGCAGGGGAGGGTCAGAAAGAGAGGGAGACACAGAATTTGAAGACCGGCTCCAGGCTCTGAGCTACCTGTCAGCACAGAGCCTGACAGGCTTGAACCCACGAAACTGTGAGATCATGACCTGAGCCAAAGTCGGACGCTTAACCGACTGAGCCACCCAGGCACCCCTATTGTTGTTATTATTGCCATTATGTCCTACTCTCTGCTGAAGCTCAAGTATGGACATAGTATATACACATAACCAGCCAATTGTACCTGAAAGGAAATATAGTGGGGTTTTCTGGGCAACACACAGGAGGCCATGGACATTGTCCATTTTAGTGGCTCATGGTCAGGTGATGCCTGAGATTGCAGACACATTTTTGGCCCTGAGACAGTCTGATTTCGGATAATTTGTTATTTGGGATAATAATTGTTTTGTTGTTTAAGCCTTCTACCACTTAGAGTCAAAATCATCTGAATTTACATACCTTACATTAATAGCACCGAGGGTCTTGCTAGAGTTGCAGTGTATGTAAGCTGTGTGTGGAATTAAATGTATTTGACGGTATTGTTAGAATGGTTCTTTGCTTTAAATTATTTTGAAAAGATTTGAACAGTCATATGCTCCCATGATAAAGACATCAAAAATATGAAAAACCATCCAATGAAAACTCCCCTTCCCACACTGGTCATTCATGTTCCCAGTTCCCAGGCCCCAGTGGCCAGACAACCACTGTTCTTAGTCTTTTATTTACCCTCCAGTACAACACCAATGTACTGTTTCCTCTCTTTTGTAATATAAATGTTTGCATGCTGTATACATCATTCTGTACCCTGCTTTTTTCACGTAATATGTCTTTGAGAGTTTTCCATATCAATATACAAAGAGCTTTCTTATTTCTTTTTATGACTATAGAACAGTTCGTTGAATTTCTTTAACCAGTCCTCCACTGACAGGTTCTCTCCATTCTTTCACCATTGACTGCAAGGCTGCAATAAATAAACTTTATGTGTGCCATTTTGTAGATACGCAAATATATTTGTAGGGCATCCTCCCCAGGGTGGAGTTACTGAGTCTCGGAGCACATACATTTGGAATTTTGATAGCTATTGCTAAATTGCCCTCCATTTGGGTTGTACAATTTTTTTACACCCATTAGCAAGGATGAAAGTGCCTATTTCCTATAGCCTTGGCAATAGAACATGATATCAAATTTTGGAGTTTTGCCAATTTTATGGTGAAAAAATATCGTAGGGAAGTTTTAATTTGCATGTTTTTTACTATGAGTGAAATGAAGCATGTAAAAATATATTTAAGAACAATTTGCATATTCTTTGAATTGTTTATAATACTTGTCCATTTTTCTAGTGAGTTACTGGCCTTTTATCAATCTCCAAGGCTTCTTTACAGTAAGAAGATTTTTCTGTGTCTATGATTAGTTGTCATGATGTTCCCAGTTTGTCAGGTTGTTTTTTAAATGGTGGTGTTTACTTTTGTCAGGCAAAGATTTAAAAAAATTTTTATATAGTTGGATTTATTGATATATTTCATGGTTTTTGGATTTTGGGTGACAGTTAAAAAGCTTTCTATACTCTAAGATTATTGAACATTCTTCCATGTATTCACTTAGTACTTTCATTGATTTATTTTTTATATTTGAAGACTTGTTCCATTTGGAACATATCATGGAACACAGATTAATACATGAGTCTGACATTAATATTTCTCAGATAGCTACCTAGTTTTCCCAACATTGTTCAATAGTTCAGTTTTACATACTGATTTGATATTTATGTTCTTTTTCTGGACTTTCCTTATTATTCTATTGGTTGATCTATTTATGAACCAGTACAATGTTGCTTTAATTATGAGCTTTGGTGAATATTTTTATATCTGATAATCCCTCTTCTTTGGTCTCTTAATCATAGATGCCCTTGCAAATCTTCTTACCTTATTTCCCAACGTGGCTTTAAAATTCCTTTGTGTAGTTCAAAAAAAAGCTATTTACAAACTTACTGAGATTTTGCTACCTTTAAAAATCAAATTAGAAAGATTGGTATAATCTTGATACAAGAAGAGGTAATGACAGTGAGTCCTCTTTGTGTAAAAGTATGGTTATACTTTCCCAGTTGTTTGAGTTCTGCTGTGTTCTTCTGTAATGCTTTAAAGATTCTTTTTAGGGGCACCTGGGTGGCTCAGTTGGTTAAGCAGCCGACTTCGGCTCAGGTCATGATCTCATGGTTCATGGGTTCAAGCCCCATGTTGGGCTCTGTGCTGACAGGTAGCTCAGAGCCTGGAGCCTGTCTTTGGATTCTGTCCCTCCCTCTCTCTCTGACCCTCCCCTGCTCAGCACGAGTCTCTCAAAAATAAAACAATAAAAAAAAACATAAAAAAGATTCTTTTTAGTATATGTCTTGTACATTTAGTGTTGAATTTATTCCTAAGACATTCATCTTTTATGTTGTAATTATTACTCATATGAATGGGATCTTTCCATCTGCTATAATCTAGCTTCTAGCTTTGGACTATTTACCTAGTTTTCTACCTTACAATATTTCTTTTTTCTTTTCTTAAATAGTTTATTGTCAGATTTGTTTCTATACAACACCCAGTGCTCTTCCCCATAAGTGCCCTCCTCCATCACCACCACCTCTTTCCCCCC
>NC_043705.1:49817509-49896059 GCF_006229205.1 Suricata suricatta
AGAAGGAACTTACCTAAACATTATAAAAGCAGTTTATGAAAAGCCCACAGCTAATATCATCCTCAATGGGGGAAAACTGAGAGCTTTCCCCCTGAGATCAGAAACATGATAGGGGTGTCCACTCTCACCACTGTTGTTTAACATAGTGCTGGAAGTCCTAGCATCTGCAATCAGACAAGAAAAGGAAATAAAAGGCATCAAAATTGGCAAAGAAGAAGTCAAACTTTCACTTTTTGCAGATGACATGATACTCTACATGGAAAACCCAATTGACTCCACCAGAAGCCTTCTAGAACTGATCAATGAATTCAGTAAAGTTGCAGGGTACAAAATCAATGCACAGAAATCAGTTGGATTCCTACACACTAAAAATGAAGCAGTCGAAAGAGAAATCAAGAAACTGATCCCATTCACGATTGCATGAAAAACCATAAAATACCTAGGAGTAAACCTAAGGATGTAAAAGACCTACCTTACAATATTTCTGACATTTTTTTGGTAGTCTTTTCAAAAATTGATTTCCTTTTCAAAAATTGGTTTTCCAAGTAAATAATAATAACCTCTGCAAGTAGGCTAGTTTTGTTTTGGCCTCTTACTTTTTAGGCCTTAAATTCTTTTCTTATTTACTTTTTATTGGCTGGTGTGCCAATAAAAATGGACAAAAAGAAAAGAACTAGACAAGTCCACAATCAGTGTGGGCAATTTTATTTTTTCTTATTTTTAAAATTTATTTAAATAAATAAAAAGTATCTTATGGTTTGCCTTCCTCTTTTTTAAAAAACTTATTTATTTACTTTTGAGAGAGAGAGAGAGAGAGCATGAGCAGGAGTGGAGCAGAGAGAGAAGGAGAGAGAGAATACATAATATGGGGCTTGAACTCATGAACTATGAAAGCATGACCTGAGCTAAAACCAGGAGTCAAGACACTTAACCAACTGAGCCATTCAGGTGCCCTAGCTTCCTCTTTGTTTTTATTTTATTTTTTTCCCCTTCCCCTATCTTCCTCCATTTTGTTTTTTAAATTCCATCCATATGATGAGTGATATCATATATTTTTATTTCTCTGATTTATTTCTCTTAGCATAATATATTCTAGTTCCATCCATGTTGTTGCAAATGGCAATATTTCATTCTTTTTGATTGCCAAGTAATATTCCAGTGTGTGTGTGTGTGTGTGTGTGTGTGTGTGTGTGTGTGTGTGTGTACATCACATTTTTGTTATCCATTCATCAGTTGATGGGTATTTGGGCTCTTCCTGTAATTTGGTTATTGTTGAGAGCACTGCTCTAAATATTGGGGTGCATGTGACCCTATAAATCTGCATTTTTGTATCCCTTGGATAAATACCTAATAGTACAATTGCTGGGTTATAGGATAGTTCTATTTTTAAATTTTTAGGAACCTCCATGCTGTTTCCCAGAGTGGCTGCACCAGTTTGCATTCCCACCAACAGTGCAAAAGTGTTCCCCTTTTTCATAGTGGACAATTCAGCACATCTCTCTCAGTAACTGGTAGAACACAAAAACATTAGTAAGCAGCATGTTTGACTATCTTGACCTAATTGACATGTATAGAATCCAGCACCCAAAAATTACAGAAGGCATGTGATTTTCATGTGCACATAAAATATTTACCAAAATTGATTATAAGCTGAGCAGTAAATCAAGTCTCAGTAAATATCAAAGAATGAAAGAAATATCAACTATGTTCTATGACCACGCTGAAACTTAGTTGGAAACCAATAACAAAATGGTAACTAGAAAATCCCTAAGTGATTGGAGCTTAAGCAGTATACTTCTAATTGACAAGAATGATAATTAAAATATGATACATCTGTGATGCAGTTAAAGTATTCTTAGGGGAAGTTTTTTGGTATTAAGTGTGTATATTTGGAAAGAAGAGAGGCTGAAAAATTAATCATCTCAATACATCTCTTTTTAAAAGTTTTATTTATTTTTTGAGAGAGAGAAAGAGACAGGGGCAGGGACAGATACAAATTCTGAAGCAGTCTCTAGGCTCTGACCTGTCAGCACAGAACTTTGATGTGGGGCTTGAACTCACCGACCTGAGAGATCATGACCTGAGCCAAAGTCAAACGCTTAAGCAAATGAGCCACCCAAGACCCCTGAATCCATCTTAATACATGGGAACATAATACCAAGTTAAACGCCAGGAATACAGAAATAAGAATGTATAAATGTTAAGGGCAGAAATGAATGATACAGGAAAAAAAATTATGAGAGAGGATTGATAAACTTGATTAAAAGAAGACTGATTAAATTAATGAACCTTGGGAAAGCCAATCACAAAGAAAGAAGTGCAATGTAGTAATATCAGAAGTGCAAAAGAGGATAAAACTACAAAATTACATTCAAAAGATAATAAAAGGATCTAATGAACTACCTTATGCCAATATATTTGACAATTTAGTTGGAATTGACAAATTGCCAGAAAAAAAGACTTATCAAAAGCACAGAAGAAATAAAATACCTGAATAGTCCTATAAATCTAAAAGAAATTGAATCCATAAAGAAAAATTCCTACAAAGAAAACTCTAAGCTGAAGTGGCTTTGTCAGAAAAGTTTTAAGTTACTTTAAAAGAAAAAAATTAACACTGCTCTTATATAAACTCTTCTGTAGAATAGAGGAAAAACTTTTTGACTCGTTTTAAGATAAGAAAACCTGATAATTTCTTTACAAAAAATAAAAATTGTAAAGCAATCCCTCTCATGAATAGAAACTGAAAAATCCTAAAAAAAAAAAAATCAGCAAAGTAAATTCACTGATATAGAGAAAAGATAATATATCATGACTATACTTTGTTCTATTAATGTGGCACTGGTTTTGCATTAAAAATCAATGAAATTCACGTCATTAACAAAGTAGAGAACAATTGTATAATTATCTCACAGGCATAAAAATTATCTGATATAATTCAATATCCATTTATACTTAAAATAACAGTAACTTTGGAGAAAACTAAGAATGGAAGACAGTTTTTTGAGAGAGGGGAGGGGCAGAAGAAGAGGGAGAGTGAGTCTCAAGCAGGCTCCATGCCCAGCACAGAGCCAGACATGGGGCTTGATCTCACAACCGTGAGATCATGACTGAAATCATGACATGAGCTGAAATCTTGAGTCTGACACTTAACTACCTGAGCCACCCAGGTACCCCTGGAAGAAAATATTTTTAACTAGACAAAAGGTATGTACAAAAACCTATAGCAAACGTTATATGGATGGTGAAATACTAAATCTTTTCCTTCAGGAACTGGAAATAAGTATGTTTGCTATGAGTACATGTATTCAACATTGTATTAGAAGTTCAAGGTAGTGAAATAAGGCAACACTATTTTTAATAAAGGGTAAATGGATTGGTACTATCATTATTACAGATGATATAACAATGTATATAGAAAACACAAAAGAATCTGCATATAAACTATTGGCATTAATAAATGAATTTAGCAAGTTCTGGTAAATATGTAAAAATATATTCTAAGAACAAAGAACTAGAAAATAAATTTAAAAAGTTATGTCATTTATAATGACATCAAAATGTAACAGATACCTAGTAACTTAATAAAAGATGTGTAAGAGTTCACCAATGAAAACCACAAAACATTCTTGATGGATGGAAATCAATTAAGACCTAGGTAAGTGGAGGGATAGACTATGTTTATGGACTAAATAACTCAATAAAGATGGCAATTCTCTGTACATTGTTCTATAAATTCAGTGTAGTCCCACTCAATATTCCAGCAGCTGTTTAGGTAGAAATTGACAAACTTGACTCTAAAATTTATGTAGAATTGCAAAGGGCCAAGAATAAACAATATGATTTTGAAGAAGACAATAGTTGGAGATCTTAACTTTAATGGATGCCAAGTCTTACTTTTTTAATTTATTTATTTGTCCACACATAATTTCTTTTTCTTTCCAACGTTTTATTTAAATTCAAGTTATTTAACATATAGTGTATTCTTGGTTTCAGGAGTAGGACCCAGTGATTCATCCCTTACATGCCCTCTTTAATGTCCACCACCCATTTAGCCCACCCCCAACCCTCTTCCCTCCATCAATCCCCCACTGTTCTCTGTAGTTCAGAATCTCTTATGGTTAGGGGTACCTGGGCGGCTCAGTTAGTTAGGTGTCTGACTCTTGATATTGACTCTGGTCATGATCTCATGGTTCATGAGATCAAGCTGTGTGTCTGGCTCTGTGCTGATAGTGCAGAGCCTGCTTGATTGTTTTCTCTCTCTCTTTTTGTTCTCCCCACCAAACCCCTGCTGGCATTCTCTCGCTTTCAAAATAAATAAACATTCTTAAAAAAGAATCTCTTATTATTTCCTTCCTTCTCTGTTTTTATCTTAACGTGTCATTAATATAAAAGACAGTGTATTAGTCCAATGATAGTCGACCCCTCAGCTTAAAAAAAGCAAATGGAATAGAATATACTTTAGAAATATATGTATTTGGGCACCTGATTTATGACAAAGGTGGGACTCTAGAGCAATAGAAAAAAGATGGTATTGGAGCCCCTTGATGATTCATTCATTTAAACGTCTGACTCTGGATTTCGGCTCAAGTCATGATCTTATGGTTTGTGGGTTCAAGCTTTGCTTTGGGCTCTCCACTGGCAATGTGGAACCTGCTTGTGCTTCTCTTTTTCTGCCCCTCCCCTGCTCATGCTCGCTCTCTCTCTCTCTCTCTCTCAAAATAAATGAATAAACTTAAAAAAAAAAAAGAAAAATGATGACATTTTGAATAAATGATGCTGGGCCAATTAGATATTCATTAAAAAGTAAATTTTGTTTATTTCACAAAACATAGAAACATAGATTAAAACAAACAGATTGAATGTGAAGAGTAAAAGAATAATCTTTCTGAAGATTACATTTGAGAATATCCTCATGATCTGGGGAAGACAAAAATAAACAGAACACAAAAGCATTAATAAGAAAATGAAGATTCGTAAACTGGACCACATTAACAGTAGGATCTTCTCTTCATCAAAAGATACCATTAAGAATTAGAAAAGGCAAGTCACAGAGTGGCAGAAGAGATCTGCAGTGTGTGTAGTAAAGGGATCATTTGCAGAATATAAAAAGATACACTCAAAGCAATAGGAAAAAGACAATATAATGAATGGGCAACAGGAACTTTGCAAATGAGAATATTCAATCTCCACTAACCATATGGAAAGCTGCTCAGTTATTTTAGTGGTCAGAGATTATTTATTTATTTATTTATTTATTTATTTATTTTCTGTGCAAGTGATTTATTGAGAGAATATTCTCAAAAGAAAACTGTAATAATATAGAGAAGGAGGAGAGAGCAGGGCGAGAAGTTAAGGGAATATGTGATTTTGCTTCACCTTAGACTGAAATCTTGGTAAGCTCTAGAACATATACACTTACAAGTTGTTCTCTTTTGACACTCTTGCACCCCATACTTGTCAGGCATTGGCTGTGGACCACCCCAGGAGGATGGGGATAATCTCCCTAACATTTTTATGTAAAGAGGCTCATGTCAGTTAAGGAAAGTTCTTAGGAGGCGGATATAGATATGAGCCTCTACCAGCCAACATTCTGAGCAACTGGAAGATAAGTGCACCAGCCTAGTAAGGAGTGTCTAGATGAGCCACCAAGGTCAGAGATATTTAAATTAAAAATCATAATGAAATACTTCCACACCTGCCAGAATAAAGAATACCAAAAAGACTGTGACAATACCAAAGGTTAGGGATGTGGAACCATGGGAACTCTCACAGACTCCTGGTGGGAGTGCAAGTTGGGACAACCATTTCGGGAAAGATTGGCCATTTCCAATAAGGTTAAATTTACATATACTCTGGGACCTAGCTGATTACTCCTAAATATATACACAACGAATGCATACATATATACACTGAAAGAGATGTAGAAGAATGTTCATTGCCATATTATTTTAGTCTAAAGCTGGAAACTATCCAAGTGTCTTTCACCGGTACATGTATGTATCATGATAAATGCATTTAAATGGCATACCTAAGTAAAAGATAAGTCAACTATAACTACATTCCTCAGCATGGGTGAGTTTCGCAAACATGTATATTATTCATTTGCATTTGTATAAAGTTCAAAAACCTGCAAATCTAAATTGTGGTGTTAGAATAAACATTTGTCTCCCATGGAAGAGGTACAATGGCTATAAAAACTATGGGGTTAGAAATTAGAATAGTGTTTACCTTGGAAAAAAGGTATTGACTACAAGGGGAGGCTTCTGGGTTTTTGATAATGTTCTATTTCTTGATTGAATTGGGGTGACTGGGATGTCATTACTTTGGAATAATTTATTGAGTTTATTGATTGTGTACTTTTCTCCATGTAGATCAACTAGCACCTTGTGTGTGTATGGAAGATGGTGTTGAGCACTGTGTTCTTTCTTCCTTTCCCGTTTGTCAGCCTCACATGGATGGAAGGCGCCCATTCTTACTAACTGGCTCGAGGGAGAGCACAGTAAAGGAGTGCAGCCAGGCTCTACAAGTCCTTTCTGAGAGTGGACAGTGGGGCCCAGTCAGGCTTCAGCCAGAGGTTCAATCACTTTGATTGGAGTTCACTTTACTACTTTCCAGTGCATGACCATTTTCTGTGCCACATTTAAATTTCCAAAGATAATTGCACTGATGATGGTTAAGGAAGCTCCTGCACCAAAGCTTGAGTGACTCTTCTTGATTCAGGTGTTTGACTCTGCCGTCTAGAAGCGGCACTTGGTAGGGAGCTAGAGGAAGAAGTTGTTGAGACCCCGGTTTGCTTGGATGGCTGGGAGGCAGCGTCAAGCTCGAACTTGTGGAGAATTGTACTCTGGGTCCACATTAACTATATTACTTATTTTCTCAGCTCCAAAGCTTTGAGAATGGCCATGCACATGGTAATCATTGAGGAGGACTTGTTTGCATAATTAAATTGTTAATGACACCAGTGTGTATGACAGCCTTGCCTCTATCCAGATGGAAGTTTCAGTTACAAAGTTAAAGAAATAAAAACATTGCGATTTGCAGAGGTGGTGAAGTTGTGAGCAAATTTTTCTTTTAATATTGTTATAATGCTATTGTTTATGTAATTAATAATAACAATTCAAACAAGTCAAAGCACTCTTCCCCAAAGAACTGAAGAATTATTTTCATCACATGTATATTTGGATAAAAAAATACAAAACCAGAATTTTAGACAAATGATATGGAGACATTTCTTAACTAATTTAAAATTTTAACCAGGGAATTTGGTCAAATTTGAATATGACATTTGCTTATTTTCATGTGTCAGAAACAGAAAAGTAACCTTCCATTTATAAATCTGAAACTGGATTTAGATCAAGTTTTAGAACTCATCATTTTGACAGGTTTAGATGTAAGAAGCTGACATTTACTGCTGAAAATATTTCTTTTAATTTATTTAACATATGGCCTCCAGCTATTGGGAAGACTTGTTGTTATAACAAAAGGGGGCTTCTGAGTTGATAGATGAATGTTTTAATCACAGTCTGGTCTAGATGTGGCCACTACATATACCAGAATGCATTTGGCTTGCTTCTTTGTGATGGAATATACTCATTTCCGAGAGTGTTAACACCTTTACTTATTTCCTATATATTAATATTTACTGAGCTTTACTATGAGCGAGGCACTGCATACCAGTGTCTATATAGGCAGATGCCAGCTAAGCAAATAGTTGCTTGGAATTAGGAACTCATTTTCTGACGCTAATAATAATATATGCAGTAGTAGTTTCCTGGGATAGTGTAAAAGATAAAAGCCCATTTCACTCAGTATGTCGCTGTGACATGCATTGCCGCGAATACTAGCTTGGTTCCTGGTTCCTGGTTCCTGGAAGGAGGATTCATGAGGAGGCAGATGGGGTCAGGGAAGACAGAGAAGAGGAGGAAATGTGAAAGGGAGGAGGGATGAAGGAGAGAATGGGGGAGGAAGGGGAGGGGGAAGAGGAAAAAGGAAAAAGGAGAAGAAAGTCAGTGAAGAGGTGAAGGAGGAAAAAGCCCATGTTTTCTTTCCCACTGCAGTGCTGCTCCCCCTGACATTTCCTTGTTTGCTTCTCCTGTATTTCTGTCCCCTTCCGTCTTCTGAGGCCCCCGTCCTGGATTCCCCAGTGCTCCCAGGCTGCTCTGAGTGCCCCGGGAAGGCACCATACCCAAGTCTGCTCACCCTTAGGATGTGCTTTATGCCCCCAAACTATAGTTTCCTTTCATTTCTGAAAGTTCTTGAATTCACTGTCCATTGCATTTAGATGTTAAGAGGAAAGGTATCTGATCAAAGTATTTTTAAGATACGAATGACTAATATTTTTGTATCTTTTAGAGTTGTTTGAATTGTTGACATAGAACAGAGGAATGTTTGATTGGCGGAACTGTGAGCACCATGAAAAAGCAAAGCAGGCCATTCTGACCTTTGGGAATTAGGGGTTGAGATCTTTGGTCAGGGACAGACCCTGTAGGCAAGCCTGTCTTGCTGTGACATTGCTCAGAGCCTGCCATGGTCCACTCCTGTGGACTGGCCTCACTCTTCAGTTCATCTTTTTTCTGTTTCTGAACCACAGACTGTCTAAAAAGCCTGATGGCAGAAGTAGCCACCTGTCTACACTTGTTTTTGTAAGTTGGTTCTTGTTGAGTTGGTAACTAGCTGCATATATGTTCTACATTATTGGCCCCAAATGGAAGATGAGGAAATCAAGGCATTTAGGGACTAATACCATATCCTTTTGAGTATAAGCAGTACATTAATATGACTTTTATAGGACAGACCTGCACGTTCCCATATGACAGCCACCTGCCACATGTGGCTATTCAGCACTTTAAGTGGGGCTAGCCCAGTTCAGGAACTGAATTTAAAATTTTATCAACTCAACTTATTTTTTATAAGTTTTACTTTTTTATTTTGAGGGAGAGAAAGAGAGAGCGAGCGAGAGTGCACACACAAGAGGGGGAGAAGTGGAGAGAAGGAGAGAAAGAATCCCAAGCAGGTCCCGCTCCGTCAGTGCAGAGCCTGGTGTGGGGGTTGAACTCATGAACTGTGAGATCATGACCTGAGATGAGATCAGGAGTAGACGCTTAACTGGCCCCGCCACCCAGGCAACCCTCAACTCAATTTAAACTTAAAACTAATATGCAATTTAATTACTGGAAGACTTTTAAGTGTGTTTGGAACCATGTGGGTAGATGAACCTACTCTGTAAATTGTTAAGTTTTATAAAATATAAATAGAGATCAATGATTTCCAGAGAAAACTTCTTGTCTAACTCCAGCTGAGGACAAGTCTGAAGGGCCGTTGTAACTGCTAAGCTCCCCAGTGGGGTCACTGAAGCCTCGACTGATCCTGCATCACAGTCCATGTGCTCCTTCAGCCCAGTCCTGCATCTTTTTTTCCCTTCTTTAAGTGTTGGTTCAAAGAGTTTTTAAAAATAATCTTTCTGCCCACCAATACCCATCTCAGAATCTGCTTCCTGGGCACCCAATCTGCTACAATATATTTAATTTTAAATGATATAATAGACTCTGGGTTTCTGGGACCTCCAACATCTGGGGCCATGAATATCCATCTTTCCAGGTCAGCCAGTCAGCAACCTCCTGAGTGCCCAGTATGTGAATAACTCTAATCGGGGGTGTGAGTAGCCATGGAGGAAAGAATGGCCAGTGTGTGGCTGGACCAAAGAAACTAAGGTCTTTCTCTGAGTCGTTACAAATATATTTATATTCATAAAGGGTGATCTTGTCCCTAGTGCTCAGGGACTGAATCTGAGGCTGAAAAATGACAGAGGTTGCTCTCTGGGTATCTATGGCTGCAGCAGGGAGGGAGAGGTTTGTAGCAAGTATTGAAAACAGAGCACTAAGCAAACAGCTGAATGTTCTAGCATCAGACAGAAGTAGGCTGGAGCAGCAGCTTCATTTGGGCTCATGTGAAGGACAGTGCGGAATAGAAATCATCCTATTGGGCAGCATTTTGAATAGTACCTCTCATTGTCCATTTGCAGGGAAAGAGTGGCCTGAGGAAAGAATGTACATTGCTTTGTGGGTAGTAATGGGTGGTACACTGTTGTCTGGCCCCTGGTTCGGGATCCAAAAGGAGCAACGCTGGAGGATGGGAGGGCAGGAGGTTTGGAGAAGAGCTACATGCATTGGCTTCTGCAAGTGAACAAAGTGGGAGACTTTGTATTTCCTAAGCTGCTTACCAAAGGCTCCTGGTTGCCGGGGGGTTTAATACTCAGATGAATAGAAGCACTTTCATTCACAAAGGCTGATCTGCTGACCGCCACTTCTTTTATTTATTTATTAATTAAAATTTTTATGAGTATTTATTCATTACTTTAGTGTTTATTCATAATTCACAGACAGACAGGTGAGCAAGGGAGGTGCAGAGAGAGACACACATACAGAATCTGAAGCAGGCTCCAGGTTCGGAGCTGTCAGCACAGAGCCCGAACCCACAAACTGTGGGATCACCACCTGAGCCGAGTTGGATGCTTAGCCAATGGAGCCACCCAGACACCCTGCTGATGGCCACTTCTTAGTGTGCATTCAGACAGTACAACCCTGAGTTTCTGCTAGGGGCAGCCAGGCACACGTGGGAAGGCAGGGATTGGTCTTCATTGGAATAAATTCTTAAGTGTAGATTTATTTTTTATACCTACAGTGTACCTACTACCATTACCAGCTGAGGAGGAGTAAAGTTCAAAGGACCTTGTGATTAGTTGTAGAAATGCAGACTATAATAATTTACCCAAATTTCATGTGTGTGTGTGTGTGTACTTAAATATTTTTTTTCCTACCTCTTTTCATCTCACTGTCTTAAACAAGGTATGTTAGTCCAAAAGTTGTGCAAATCACTGGGGACTGTGATAGAGCTAGAAGAGAAAAGGACATCACTTAGAAAGTCTTGAATTGTCACTGGATGCACCAACTCATGAGACTGCCTTTATGAAGGGAGTGAATGTGAAGATAGTTGAAATGGTAGGTGGGACATTTTAATATATGTTTTGGAGTTGTAAGTACGGACAGAGGCATAGACAAGGATGCTGAAGTCAGAGGGAGGGATGGACTGTGGTGCACACTTACTGTTTCGGTGCCGCTTGGCAGGCCTAGCCTCTTCTGAAGCTTGAGCCGTCCACCTTTGTGTTGGTTGTGGTGGGATGCAGGTTCCGCCTTCCATGCAGGAGGCCAGATAGTTTTTTTTTCTCTGACGTCTAAAAACCAGGGTAGTGATGTCGGCATAAGCCTAGCCAATCAGATGCTCCCACGTGAGGCTTTGTATCTAGAGTGAATGGTGCAAACATTTATGTTGCTGGTGGGGGAAGTGTTCAGAGTTCCGTGGCAGGGGGAGTGGTGGTGACCTTGGAATTGGTATGCAGGACCAGCAAGAATGGCAGCTCTATGGTAGCCAGGCGGTTTCTGTAGCGTGACCTTGGTTCTATTCTTGATTTTTGGCCTCTCTTTGTGTCTATTTTCTGGGCCTCTTTCTACAGCGATTCCATCAGGAGACAGTTGCTCAACATCTTCCAGCACATTTCTGTTCTGTGTAAGTTAGCCGGATTGGTCATTTTTGTTGTTTTTGTTGCCACCAAGAACCTGTTCTTTTTTTTCTTTTTGGATGCACTTAGGGTTTTATTGTCATCCTTTATGGTCCAAAATTCTGCAGTGATGTGGTTTATCAGAGGACTTTTAAAAATGGCCTGTTCTGAACATTAAATGAGACCTTTGAAATTAAACATTTCTATATACCTCTTCAGCTTTGGGAAGTTATCTTGATATTTCACTGATTATCTCTATCCTTACCTCTCTTCTCCCTTTCTGGGACTCCTGTTAGTCAGATTGTTCCTGAGTACCTTCTCTCTGTCTCTGTCTCTCTCTCTTTTCTTTGCCCTTTTGTCTTAATGTTCAGCATTCTGGGATATTTTCAAAAATCAAATCCTTCAACTCTTCATAACTTGAAAGAATTTTAGCAGCCATATTCTTATTCTCTAAGTATTTTTCTCTCATGGCCTCTTTTCTATGTTTCTATTTTATGGATTCAGCATCTTTTCATCTGTCTCCAGAAATTAGAGTTTTTTCACTTTAAATCTCTTCTGTTTCTTTATTTTTCTTCCAAGGCCATTTTATCTTTTATTTGTCTTAGTCTTACAATTTGACACTTCAGGCTTCTCCTCAGCCGTCTGGTGATCATGGCTGTTTAAGGTGAGACCGTGGCAAGGCTGCCCAGGAGCCCGTGTGGCTGGGGGAGTCTTACTGACGCTGGCGGGCTCTGCGGTTGGCAGTGGGAAGCTAGCCGCTTGCTCCTCCGGAGGGTCCCTACGGGCCACAGTGAGAGGGTTTACGAGGCACACAGTAATCCTGCACTTGATGCACTAGTTCTTCCCAGGAAGCCCCTTCACATTTCTTGTAGACACAAAATCTCAGCTTTAATTTTAGGCTTTTTTTTTCTCCTGGGCTTTTATGTGGATGCCCGGCTACTATCTGTTTTGTAAGCAGGGATGGTGGAGGGACATTGTCAGGGCGTTGTTCTGTATACAGAATACAGACTCTTGGTTAGTCTCAACCTAACTCACTCCTGCCTTCTATTGTGTGTATCTTCTCTGCAACCTCAGTGCTCAGCCTACTTAACACTCCTCCATGCCTTACAAGTTACAGAAACATTTTGAAATCTTAATCTGCTGATCTCTTAGCTTCTTTGTAGAGAGAGGAGATAAACCTAGTGATTGAGTCTGTCACTTTGAGCTAAGTGGGTCCTTTGTGTTTTTTAAGTTTTTTTAAATGTTTTTGATTTATTTTTGAGAGAGAGAGAGAGAGAGAGAGAGAGAGAGAGAGAGAGAGAGAGAAAGTGAGTGGAGGAGGGGCAGAAAGAGCTGGAGACAAAATCCGAAGCAGGCTCCAGGCTCTGAAGTGTCAGCACAGAGCCTGACATGGGCTTGAACCCATGAGCTATGAGATCATAACCCGAACCAAAGTTGGGCGCTTAACCAACTGAGCCACCCAGGTGCCCCCCCCCCCCCAGCCTTGTGTTTTAAATGTGTCTTTAATGTGCTCGGAGTTTAGGATCAGCCATGATGCATGGCAGTGTAATGGTAGACTGCCCCATGGTTTGTAGTGTGTTCTCTCATTTGATCCTCACACTTCTGGCATCACTGGAGAGGCTGGAATGAACGGAAGTGGAGAAGTGGTCTGGAAAGCGTCCCTGGGTAGGGAGCCCGTGAGGAGAATGACTAGAAGACACCTCTACCACTGGTCAGAGAAAGCTAATGGAGAGAGATTCCAGGCTGGGATAAGTTTCAGATTAGGGCTCAGAAGTGGAAACAGGTGAGTAGCGTTATAGGAACAGCCCTATCTGCTCAGTTGAAGCTAAGTTTAAGTTAGTAGTAGGGAGATGAAAGATGCACTGAGCGGGAAGCCAATGGTGGAGCTTCAAGAGTCTGTAAGTGACGCGAGCCCTCACTTCTTTAAGAAATTTGAGCAGAAGTCCTGCTGGTGAGGGTGACTTTGAAGCCAGAAAATGACACCGTCAGCAGTGTCACAGGCACACACAAAGGATGGTGCTAGATTGCGCGGTCCCCCTCTCACATTTCCAGGCTAATGGAAGTGACAGTAGCATGGATGAATGAAAGCCACAGTTTGCCCATTAGTTTCAACCTCCTTCCCCAAAGGCTTTCCACTGAAACTTGCAAAATATGCATTTCTCCTCTGTCCTTCCCTTCCCAGCCTGCTGGGAGAGACTAATGGGACTGAAGAGGCAAGCCCCTGGAGACAAAAGCAGGGCTCTGGCCTTGGGTCCAAGGTGTCTGTGCCCTCTGCTGTCAGCTCTTGTCCAGCACAGGTGACTCCCACAAGGACAGCAAAGCAGGCTCTTGGGGGGCGCCCTCTGACCGCTGGTCTACAATCTTCCCGAGGAGCAATTTCCTGTGTGCCTCCCAGGAGAGCCTCTCAAAGGCCAACGTGCGCTTTGCCCTGCTGAGCAGAATTCTCTCTGCTCCATAAGGTTTGCACCGTTGTTTTAACATCTTCTGAGAACATTTTCTTGAACAAGTACTTTTCCCCCCCTCCTTGCTAAGCATATTTATAACAGCCGCATCTGCAGGTGAGTTTTACCAATAGCTTTACCAGTGCTCACCTCTCTGTCTTTCTTTTCATGTTTTTGTTTCTCTGTTTTTCCACCACATGTTTGATGGACTGTTCCAGAACTCTCTACAGTTTTCTGGCTTTAGGAATGCAGCCTTGTTCACTCTTACCTGGTACTTAGTAGTAGGGCATGATGCTTACTCCC
The DNA here is from genome assembly GCF_006229205.1 of Suricata suricatta. Classification (NCBI taxonomy): domain Eukaryota; kingdom Metazoa; phylum Chordata; class Mammalia; order Carnivora; family Herpestidae; genus Suricata; species Suricata suricatta. Next base: position 49,831,808 of record NC_043705.1, read on the forward strand.
CCACCCCAAAAGCATAAAAAGTTCCAAAACCTCCTGGTCTGCTAAACAAAACTACCCCATAACTGTTTTCCTCTGACCAGAGGGAGCCCTTTCCACCCAGAGGCACCCGTTCCTTCAGGGCAAGCCCCAAAGCAGACAAATAATCATTCATTTATGACAATGAAAGATTCATGAGGGACTCTCCTGTGCTGCCAGCAGAGTTTAGGCAGGTTCTGATCTTACTTTAATTTAATTAAGCTGTGTTTATTTAATCAGCTCAGAGATATGTATCCTCAGGCAGGAATTTGCTGCCCGCCTCTGAACTGCATTTGTGTCTGGGGGAGGAAGATGTCTGTGCCCTACCCAGCATTTTGGATTTGGGGCCCCAGAGGCAGGCTGGCAGGTGGTTTGGGTTCAGATAGACCCTGTGGGGACACTGCACTCAGCAGCTGTGTGTGTGTGTGCGTGTGCATGTGCACATGGGCATGTAGAGCCCTTAGTTTTCATCCCAGGATCTGGTTCTGCAGCAGAAGTGCCTGAGAAGCCAGGCTGGCTGGCAGTCTGTGTTCTCAGCCATGTCAGGAGGAAGGTATTGAGGACAGTGTTGCTTAAGGACAATGTTGCTCAAAGTATACTCTACAAATCGCTTCTGGGTGCTGGCTAAGCATACTGATTCCCAGGCCCCACCATGAGGCTTGCTGAATCACACTGAAAGGTTTTTTTTTAAATGTATTTATTTATTTTGAGAGAGGGTAGAGAAGGAGCATGACCAGGGGAGAGGCAGAGAGAGAGAGAGAGAGAGAGAGAGAGAGAGAGAGAGAGAGAGAGAACCCCAAGCAGGTGCTTGGTCTCACAAACCATAAGATTATAACCTGAGTTGAAATCAATAGTCAGACACTTAATGGATTGAGTCACCCAGGCACACCTCATGTTGATTTTAAGGACAATTGTGTTTCTTCAATTTTGGGATATGTGGTGCCGAAGTGAGTACAAGAATGGTTGTATTCTCAAGTGTTACTATCCTTGGGAGTGTTTACATTTTAAGGATGGAGGCGGGGCGGGCAGAGGACAGTGACTGAAGCCCATTTGGAAGGAATCATTATGATGGGCTCCAGGCACACTGGGAAGACATTTGGGAATAGAAGTGTTTCCTCCAGCCTCCGGAGTCACTCCATTATAGGACGGTGTCTGTCTTCCGCATGTAAGGGCACATCTGAGGGGACCAGCTGTGGTGTGGTGGGTCTGAACCAGGGTGGTGGGAGTAGCTCTCTGAGCTGATGGTCTAAGTCCCAGTCCAAGTCCAAAGACCTGAACAAGGAGCACTGGTGTTCAAGGGCAGGAGACAAATGTCCCAGCTCAGGTGGAGGGCACCTTTGCCCTCCCTCCACCTTTTTGTTTTCTTCAGGCCCTCAATAGATAATCAGTCTGTCTGTCTGCCTGCCTGCCTCTCACTCTATCCATCCATCCACCTCCTTCCCTCCCTCTTCTAATGGTTCTGTTTCTCTGGAGAACCCTGACTGGTTCTGACAGTGGCCCCCACCTCACTCCTCCTGGGTCTGAGATGAACAATAGCAGAAAGAGTCACATAAGATTCATTCATTGACTAAGAAGCTGTGTCCTTCTTCTCTTTGTCTTATTTTGTTGACTTCTAGGGAGACTTCTTCCTAGCAGGGGGAGAGCTGGAGTGAATAGAAGAGAATGAAAAGGAAGGAGAGGGTGGAAGGAGGAGGCAGCTGTCCCATGTGGCTGCGGGGAAGGCTTTGTCAGAGAGGGCAAAGTAGCATTTGTTTTCATCACATATTCTTTGGTCGTTGTATTTTGGCCCATTTCCTTTCAGATTGCTTCAAACTAGAGCTGAGAAAGGGATTTTGGCACCAGCTTTCCATGAGCTCTGCGTCCCCTACTTTTTCCTCTCATTCATTTTCCTCATCTGTTGTCTTGGGATAAAAATAACTGCCTCGTCCTCCTCCCAGACTTGTCATGAGGATCTGATGAAAGCTGTCGTGTGAAACGTTGAGTTCTGAGAGGGAGGCCCAGTGTCCCACATTCAGGAAAGACTCCGTGTCATTATCAATACCGTTAGGGTAGCAGTTGGTTTTATCAGTCTCCAGGCCTTAATTAAAGATCTCAGTTACAATTTTGAAAAGTCTTTCTTTTCCCAACATACTAATTAATGGCAGGGTTTTTTTTTTTTTTTTTTTTTGTCTTGTTGAAGCAGGTGCTTAGATATTTTTAGGAGATTCCCCTTTGTCAAGGTCCCTGTGACTTGGTGTAGGGTGGTGTGAGTTGTACCTGGTGGAACATTTAGACTATTTGTTGGGTCAATAGTTGGCTCTTTGCATCTCTTTTTTAGGTATATGTGGATATAATTTTACATAATAACTTTTTCTGAATTTCTTTTCACGCCAGCCTGAACATACCCCATTTAAAAATATGTGGCTGGTTATCAAACTGTTTCTTTGTGTGTACCATGTGCTTTTTTTTTGATAGCTTTTAGAACTTTGCTTAGCATAGGGCTTTGCAGCCATTTAACAGGGTTACTCTTTCCATTCCTAAGGGAAGAGGATTTAAGAGATAGGTATAGACAGACAGCTTCGTTACACTCAGTTACACCTGGGTCTCGGTCGTCTACCTGTTCATGTGTATCTGCCCACCTTTCCATTCATCCTTCCACTGAGCATCCTCCACATATACCAGCTTTCATGGTGATATGAGGCACTGCAAGTACAAAGGTGAAAAAGATAGTCAAGGCCCTTCCAGACCTTATAGTCTAACAGGGGTGATAGTGCACGTGGTGGATGTGGTAGATGCTCTGAGAAAGGAATGTGTGGGAGCCCTAAAGACAGTCCCTAACCCAGGACTGAAGGTTGAGGAAAGGCTTTCTAGAAGGGATTACACTTTAATCAAGTCTTTATTTTTTGTTTTTATTTTTTTTAAGTTTATTTTATTCATTTTGAGAGAGAGACAGACAGACAGATGGGGAGGGACAGTGAGAATTCCAAGTAGGCTCTGTCTGCCCTGTCAGCACCAACCCCAGCATGGGGCTTGAACTCACAAACCATGAGATCATGACCTGAGTTGAAATCAAGAGTGAGATGCCTAACTGAGCCACCCAAGTGTCCCTGAATGAAATCTTTAATGACAGAAGGAGTAAGGGAGGGCTTTCCAACTAGTGGGACCAGCCAGTAGCAAGGTATGTATGGGGGTGGAGAATTTGGCACAGTACCAGAACTACATCTATTTTTAAATAGTTAGGGCATTGAACAAGGGATAGGGATGGAAAGTGCCTGAAGATGTTAGAAACATCATCATCAGGCTGTAGGCCATGATAATGAGCTTATATCATGGAGGAATCTAGTAAAACAGTTTAAAGCAGGAGTGATGAATACATTTGAAATTTCTGAAAGTTCCTTCTGGCTCAGAGTGGAGGATGAACTGAGGGAGGCAAGAGTCACTGAGGAAAATGAGATCAGTTGCCGGCTGTTGAAGTGATAGTGAGGTCTTTAAGGTAGGTTGTGGCCTGGGAGGGTGAAGTAGAGACAATTAAAGATATTACTTAGCAGTGGGATCAACAGGGTTTGGTGCCAGCTGGGAGTGAGGGAGAAGGAGGAGGCTTCAGCGTCGGGGTGACAGAGATGCCATAAATTCTTGCATGTAACAGGCAGGAGGACAGCTATATGGGAGGGAGCACTGAGTGCAGGTTGTACCAGTCTCAGGAGAGAGCCACTGTCTCAATCTTGGGTGGAAAGTCTGGGCAGGAAATGGAGATGTGACAGCCATAAGTGTGAGTGTGGAGCTGGGCTGGAACCCTGGGGTTGCCCACATTCACTGAAGCACCAGGGAAGAGTCATTACAAAGGAGCCATGGAGGGTTAGCCAGAGGAAAAGGAGGAAAACTGGAGTCCTGGGAGCCAAGGCACTAACATTTTAAGGAGTCACATGCTGGTGAAGGAGCAGGTCATATGGGTGTGGAAAGGTGCCCACTGGGTCTAATGGCAAAATTATGGATAATTCTTTCAGAGAGTGCTTTTGGTAGGTGGTAGAGCCAGGACCAGAAAGGGTTCAAGAGTGAATGGCATGTGAGGACGCTGACATAGAGAATGATAGGTTATTCTTGAAAATTTTGCCTGTGAAAAAGAAACAAATGTTGGTGAGGATGTGGAGAAAAAGGAAAACTTGTGCACTGCCGGTGGAATTATAAACTGGTACAGCTGCTGTGGAAACCAGTATGGTGTTTCCTCAAAAATTGAAAATAGAAATACCATATGATCTAGTGATTCTACTACTGGGTATTTTCCCAGGGAAAATAAAAACACTAGCTTGGAAAGGTATATGCACCCTTAGGTTCATTGCAGCATTATTTATAACAGCCAGTATATGGAAGCAACCTAAATAACCATCAGTAGATGAATGGGTAAGAAAAATGTGGTGTATATTCACAATGGAATATTACACAGCCATAAAAATGAGATGGTGCTGTTTGAGACAACATGGATGGACCTAGAGGATATGATGCTAAGTGAAATAAGTCAGGCTGAGAAAGACAGATATCATATGATTTCACTCATAGATGGAATCTAAAAAAATGCATAAATAAAAAGCAGATCAGAACTATAAATACAGAGAATGAACTGATGGTTGCCAGAGGGAAGGGAGGTGGGGAATTAGGCAAAGTGGGTGAAGGAGGAAGGGAGATACAGGCCTCCAGTTATGGAATGAGTAAATCCTGGGAATAAAAAGCACAGCATAAGGAATATAGTCAATGATATTGTAATAGTGATGTACTAGAATGGATGGTAGCTATCATTATAAGCATGGCATAATGTATAAACTCATCAATTTACTAAGTTGTACACCTGAAAGTAATGTAACATTGTGTGTCAACTCTATTCAAGTTAAAAAAGATATGCTAATTGCTATAAGATGAGTAAGTTCTGGGATGTAATGTACAACATGGTGCCAATAGTTAAAACAACTGTACTATAGACTATTTGAAAGTTGCTAAGAGAGTAGATCTTAAATGTTCTTACTACAAACAAAACAAAGTGGTAATTATGTAAGGTGTTGGCGATGTTAAGTGCTTATTAAGTAAGTTAATTACTGTGGTTAATAATTTTGTAATATATATGTATGTCAAATTATTACCTTACATACCTTAAACTTACACAATATTATATGTCAATAAAGCTAGGGGTGCCTGGGTGGCTTAGTCAGTTAAGCATCCAACTCTTAATTTCCACTCAGTGTCGTGGGATTGAGCCCTGCGTTGGGCCCCTTGCTGAGCATTGGGCCTACTTAAGATTCTCTCCCACTTTCCCTCTTCCCATCTCCCCTGCTCATGCTCTTTCTTTCATATACATATGTCAGTAAAATTGGAAAAAAATTTGGCTGTGAGGGAGAGAGAGAGGTGACTAGGGAGAAGATGGAAAGGGTTGGGAGTCCAGGGGCTCAAAGTGAGAGAATTCATTAAATTAATTCATTCATCTGTTTAGGAGGCACGTCTTCTGTAACAGATGTTATGCTAGGCATCAGGCAGGTACAAAGAAATGGAAGGCATTCTTTCCGGTGTGTACAGTTTAGTTGGTGAAGCCTCAGAAATGCAAAGCCATTCTCCCCTTGGCTAAGAAATGGTGTGGGTAGTAGAAAGCATAGCTTGGAGTTCAGATGGATCTGGGTTCAAATCCTTTTTCTGTTTTGTTTTGGCTGTGTGACATTGGGCTGGTTGTTTAATATCTCTAAACCTCAGTTTTCTCATCTGTAAAATAGAAGTAATAGTCAACTGTGTAGATTCCCTGAGAAGATCGGAGCCCAAGTCTGTAATTCCTCGTGAGTAGCAATGGCCTCTGTGTTATTCCCCACTGTATCCTCAGCACCCAGCAGGAAGAGTAGATATTAGCTGTATGAACCAGTGACTGAGGGTATGTAAAGAGCCTGGCGTTCTGGGAGTGTGCTGTAAAGGGTGGCCCAGCACAGCTCTGTGGCCAGTGTAGATCTGCCCCTAGATTTGTGAGGACGAGGTCACAGTTAACAAGCAAAGTGCTCAAGCCTCTCGTTGGCAGTAAGCCACAGGGTGGATGTCCTGTCCTGACGCTCTCGACAGGTATGAATGGCTAAGGGGGGGATGCCCCGGAGAGCAGCGCAGACCTGGCCAGACCAGGCACAGACAGTCATATCCAGGTAGCAGGTAGGTGAGCAGAATTGCTGACCCCCAAGTGGCCTCTGGTCAGGAGGATGGGGTCTCCCAGCCATCTCATCTGACAGGTGCCTGGCTCCGTCCGGCTTCTCAGGGCCTGCCTGTCCAGGGGTGCCAGGCTTCTCCGTCAGTCCATCCCTGCCCACCGCTGCGATTCACTAGGCAGCCGCAAAGATGCAAGCAAGAAGCTGAGGTGGTTCACCTCTTCGTGGATTCCTTCCTGCCTGGATAAACATAAAACACTGTCATGGACTTTTTCCTCTTTGGAAAACTAGGACCTACCTTCTATTTAAAAAAGTCATGGGCCAGCACAAAGAAAAGAAATCACTCAGAAATAATCAGTAGAAATATTTGATGTGGTTTCAGGGTCTTTTTGTTTTCCTTTCTAGTTTTAATCAATCAATTAAAAAATTTTAATTAAAAATTTTAATGTGTTTTCTTCTTCTTAATTTGTGAGAGAGGAAAGGGGGAGGGGTACAGAGAGAGGGAGACACAGAATCTGAAGCCGGGTCCAGGCTCTGAGCTGTCAGCACAGAGTCCAATGCAGGGCTTGAACTCACAAACCACGAGATCATGACACATAACCCACTGAACCACCGAGGCACTCCTCCTGCCTAGTTTTTAATATGTGCTCTGCCTGGTTTCCTTCTGTTCTTGGGCTTAGAGGACAGTCAGAGCCACTCTTCCTAGGAGAATGAAGCTCTGTGATCGGCAACACCAGTGAGAAAGCCACATGGGCACATGACACACAAGCCAAAGGCTTGTTAGTGGCTATTTACCACCTTACAGAATGCTCCAGAGGAAGAACTTGAGACCATGATCTCCTGGAACAGGCTCCCCAGAGCTTCCTAGCTCAGGATATGCGTAATGAACATGGGCAGCCTGGGCGAAGCAGGCGTTCGGGGTCCCAAGGGTGGCCTCATCTTTCCATGGCTCCTTGGAGAACCAGACGTTCTGGGGAGGGTGGGCCAATTTACCATCTCTAGTGTTTGGGCTCGACGTGGATGCCAGGGAGACAGGAGGTTGCCATGCACAAGGGCAGGGCAGAATGCACACACATCCCACGCTGCCTGTCAGGGCTGCCAAAGACCTCACAGCCACTTGTCAGTCCCCCAATCTTGGGATAGAAACTGAGGCACAGGGAGAATCTGCAGCCTACCGAACATCCATGGTGGCCCGTATGGGAGCAGGCAGAATTACCCTGACTCTTGATCCTGTGCTCTTCCTTCTGTTTCTGATCCATCAGTTGTATGGCTTCAAGGCAAGTCTCCTCTCTTGGTCTTGAGTGTTTCTGTCTGGAAAACTAAGCTGATGTTGCCTGCTTCTTCCTGTCTCAAAGAAAGATTCTCAATTTGGGATATGAAAAAATACAAGATTGGGAGCCAACAGGTGTTGGTTTTAGATCTAACGCTCTGGGATCTTGGACAAGTCACTTTCCCTGTTTGAGCCTCAGTTTTCCCTCTGTAACATAAGGAGATGAGAGTGATAATAATAATTGCTAGCATTCTTTAACCCTTGCTGTGAGCCAGGCAGCGGGCTGCTAGGTTATTTAGTTTAATCTTCTCAACAATCTTGTGAGGGAGACACTACTCTCCCCATTTAAAAAAGTATTTATTTATTTATTTATTTACTTTTGAGAGAGAGAGAAGGCACAGAAGTGGGGAAGGGGCAGAGAGAGAGGGAGATGCAGCATCTGAAGCAGGCTCCAGGCTCTGAGATCATGACCTGAGCCAAAGTTGGACGCTCAACTGACTGAACCACTAGGCACCCTTATTCTATCCATTTTAAGGATGAGACAGATGAGGCTCAGTGTTTAACTTGCCCAAGATCTCTCAGCTGGGTGAGAGTATCTACTTTATAAGATTTATGTAAGGAATTGTATGGGCTGTTGGTAAATGTGTTTTCCACTCTGCAACTATGACACACATGCATGTGCACACATATATACTTGTTCTGATTTATTACTGTATAAATATGTTGAGCTTTTTTTTTTAAGTCCTGAATTCCAAGTTGTGACTATGTGATTTTATTCACCAAACATTATTTGACTCGCTGCTCCATGTCCGGAACCGTGTTAAGCGCTGGAGAGGACAGTACCACACGCTCCCTGCTGTCATGGAGGTCACAAGCCAGCAGGTGTTGCAGCCATCCAAGTAAACAGAGTGACCGTGACATTCATTAAACTGCATCCAAGTGGGATGTGGCCCTGGCGTGGTAAGGTCTGAGCTTTGTTGAATAGCGGTTCCCAACACTGGCCTCTTGGGCCTGCCCCAGAAATCTGGATTCCCCAGAGGAGGGATGGAGCCCAGGCATTTTTAAAAAAAGTTTTCTCAAGGGGTTCTTAGGGCCCATAGGGTTGAAAATTGCTTATCTAGACAGTTGAAGATATCTTTGGAGGAGGTAGCATTTAAATTACAGGTTGCTGGATGGGGCACCTGGGTGGCTCAGCTGGTTAAGTGTCAGACTTCCACTGAGGTCATGATCTCATGGTTCATGAGTTCGAGCTCTGGGTTGGGCTCTCTGCTGACAGTCCAGAGCCTGCTTGGCATTCTGTGTCCCCTCTCTCTCTGCCCCTCCACTGGTCACGTTCTGTCTCTGTCTCTCTCAAAATTAAATAAACATTAAAAAAAGAAAAGAAAAAAGAAAACTAGGGGCTGTTGGAGCTTGAAGATGGTTCATTCTAACTGCAGTTGACAGCTTTGCCGGGTGGAAGTCTCTCTCCTCTGCCCGGGAGGGCTGGAAGCCATATTCAGGCTCCCAGGTGAGCTGAACCTCTTGTGAGAAACTTGGCCAGACTGCAAACCTGCTCCCCACCCCCAGCCCTCCAAAATTACTGTCTGTCTTCCCTCGGCATCAAGCATCTGCTGAGAGAGGCGGTTTCCTTGGGAACCTGATGACCCCCGCTTCTCTGCTCAGCTCGCTGCTACTGAGCAGGAACAGGGGAGGAATAGATGAAAGGTTCTTGGAGATGTGACTTTTGAGATAGGCTTCTCCCGTCATCCATCAGGCTGCTGATGGGCGCTGCTCCCCAGACAAGTTGCATCACATGGTCTCCCTTCTCATCACATAGCCGGGCCTTGAAGACACATCCTTAAAAGTTACATTCACAAAAGCTCACACACTTCTTACATAAACCCTATGAGGTAGACAGTATTGCCCAGCTGTGAGACTTTGGGCGAGTTAATTAAACTCTGAGTGTACATCTTCATCTATGAAATGGCAATAATAGTGCCTCTTCCGTAAAGTTACTTTAATGTTTGTTTTTTTCTTTTCTCTTAAATATTTTTTAATTTATTTTTGAGACAGAGAGAAACAGAGCATGAGTGAGGGAGGGGCAGAGAGAGAGGGAGGATCTGAAGCAGGCTCCAGGCTCTGAGCTGTCAGCACAGAGCCCAACAGGGGGCTCCAACCCATGAACTGTGAGATCATGACCTGAGCCAAAGTCAGATGCTCAACCAACCGAGCCACTCAGGTGCCTCTGTTTATTTATTTTTGAGAGAGAGAGAGAGAGAGAGAGAGAGAGAGAGAGAGAGAGAGAGAGAGAGAACTTGAGCAGTGTAGGAGCAGAGAGGGAGAGAAAGGATCCCAGGCAGCCTCTGTGCCTTCAGCACAGAGCCCAACATGGGGCTCAAACTCATAAACAGTGAAATCATGACCTGAGCTGAAATGAAGAGTCAGCCCCCAGGACCCCCCAGGAACCTTCTACAAAGTAATTTTGTAGAAGAATCAGCAGGACGGAGGAACACCTTTATGATGCTGGCAGGTGGGCTGAAGACTGATGCCTGATCTCAACATTTAGCTATGAAATGAAGTCACACCCAGGCCCAGGATGCATTGTTAAGAATGTAGCCAAGAGGACTTGTGCTAAGGATGGGTGCAGGCTCCACTATAGAGCGGGGCAGCTCCCCGAACGGTGGTAGAGGCCAACTGCTTGCCCCTTGAGCCAGCCAAGGATGGAGTTGAACTGGCCCCAGCTCCACAGATGTAGTGTGAGTCTAGGGATAGGGCAGTTTCCTCTATCCAGACACATCACGAGTGGTGAGGAAGCACCACACAGTTTTTACACATTAAACCCTGGAATTCGAGGACCAGAAGTGAGTTAAAGATTATTTAGACCAACCTTATTTACGGAAGCAGAAACTACAACTCTTCAAAGGAGAATGATCTAAGGAAGGAGCAGAGCTGAGACCAGACCAGGGTCTCCTGGTTCCTGGATGTGGGTTTACTTCATGTCTGGGATGGAGGGGCAGGGCTGTTCCCAGGTCCCCCGACCCTGGAGCATGAACATCTCCGGCCGGGCCCGCCCCTCGCAAGCACTGCACGGGGCAGGGGATCTACTCAGGTCCTGCCATTGTTCTCTGGTTAAACATCTCATGAGTAAATGAAATGAACTACCTCCAGGCAGCACTTGCTTTGTTCATTTGTAATGTGCATAACTGTTCACCACTATAAGGGCTTTACTGTGTGTCTGTTAAGGAAATGTCTATTCTCTACATGTGGTTTTCCTTGTATTCAATGCTTAACTGAAGCCAGACAGAGAAAACAGTCCTTTACTGTCAATTTCCCACTGAATCTGACATCTTTCTCTCCAGCTTCTGTCTTCCGTGACTCAGTCTTTGCCTTTGGCGACACGTCCAGGGCAGCGCCACTCCTGATTTGCCTCAGTTCACAGCACTCCTTCCACCTGCCTCACCGGGGCCAGGTGGGAGTCTTTCTCATCATGAAATGTCAGAACTAGAAGGGATCGTACATATTATCTGGTTCAGTGATTTTTAAAATTCTCATTTCCTTAGTGAAACTCTTTAAAACAAATCTTCCATGGAATTTGAAAGGTAGAACCGCTTGGGATGCAGCAGGCTGCAGGGTTCGAGGCACGCCCACTAGGCTTCCCTCCTGCCCTGTTCTGTCCCTGCTTCTCATCTCTGAGATAAGGGGCAAAGCGAGTCCCAGAAAGTGAAATCTCATAGTTGCTGAGCAGTCTTCTGAACCGAGATTCTAGAATTCCATAACAAGTTGCTTACAAGAAAGACTTGCTTTTTTGTTTTCATTTGTTAAAAATTCTGGTATTTTTGGCATTAAATGAGTGGGTAAAATGAACTTTTTCTTTACTAAGGGGCTACTCTTTTAATGAGTTTGTCAAAGATTTGTCAAGCATGTGATCTTACTAGGCACTTAAAAATTTGTGATTTGAATGCAGACAAAACCAGCCTCTGATGCTAATCAGAACCTGAGAGCGCCTATAGTTAAGATCAGATTCCAGTGTATACAGCAGGTATCCCAAGTAATTATGGCTTAAACAAGCTAGAAGTGTGTTTCTTTCTCAAAGTCAGGTCTGGAGGTAGACAGTTCAGGGCTAGTAGAGGGGCTCTGTTCCGTGGAGTTCTCTGCAATGCCTAAAGCCTGGCTCTGGACTTCGTATCAAGATGGTGGCTAGAGCTCTAGCCACATCTACCAGACAGCCTCATGGAGAAAAGAACAGAGAAGGACAGAGGCAAAGGCTCCAGGCCTGTTACATTTTAATGGAATTTCCCAAACATTGCCAGAAAGAAACCTCTATTCATATGCACTGGCTTGAAGCAGTCATACATCATTCCTAAGTATATTCTAGGCAGCCGTGTGCCCGGCTAAATACCAAGGATTGTACTGTGAAAGGAGATGGGGACAATGAATATTGGGGGACACTCTGCCACAGAGTGAATTTCTCATGTTTATTTTTCCCTATACTTTGATTTCATAAACAGATTTTGAGGGGGCTGGTAGGTATTGAGTGTGTAGGGAGTGTGGGGGCGGGGGAAGCAGGGTGGACTCCAGTGAGGGAGGGGCTCGTTGGTAATGGCCGATGAAGGCAGACATGAGCCAAATGAAGTGTGAGTGGTTCAGTGATCTGGAAGTCTATGTCAAGTGCTCACCAAATTTTTTTTTGTCCCTGAGGGTTCCCCGATCATCCCCTGGCAAGATTGGTTAGGTAAATTGTTTATTAACTGAACAATAACAAAATGTTGCTTAGTACAATAGAACATTATCTGACCCTAGGTCCTGTTTTTGGGGTAGAGGAGTTTATGGCAAAAATGATAAAAATCAAACCTAACGGAACAGGAAAACTTATGGGAATACTTAATACTGAGTAGTCAAGGCATGCCAAAGACCAAAGTATATTGCACAAAAACATGACAAAGCTGATGTGGGGGGAAAAGCTAGAGTGAGATGAGGGTGTATGAAACATCATGATTTCATTTTGGAGCTGACGTGGGTAGCCGTGGACAGTTAGGATGCTTTAAATTATGAATAACAATTTTTGAATTATATTATCAATAATGATGGGATTTCTTTTTAAAATTTAAGATCAGGTTATGAAGTGCTTGGGTCTTATCTCTGTGTCCTGTGTATGAGGTACGGGCAATTTCCTCACTGCTAGAATACATTCCCTGCATCTGAGGTAGCAATGCATTTAGTAGACTGAGTCAGTACAGCTTTCTTTTGGGAAATTTCAATTTCAGTGCAAGCAATTTACATAGAGAGTCACAGCTTGAATTCATAGCTCATATCTCGGTTGCTTTGGAGATAGCTTTCTGTTGGAAAGGCAATTACTATCTGCAGGAGAAGCCTGTCTACCCTTAGTCTCCAGTTTTAAACGTTGACAGGTGGAGATGGAAGTGGGGGTGGGGTGATTAATAAAGGGCTTTGTCTCTCTAGTCCACAGAAGGAAAGGGATTTAAGTGTTACGCTTTCCCGGTCTCCAGAGATAATTTTTTTCCCAGAATATTTCAGGCTTTTGACCAAAAGGAAAACATGAAACTCTTTGTAATTAGTGAGTTTTGTCACCTTGAGATGATAGGGCAGAGCATGAAATGACCGAAAGTCAGTCCCTTGAAGTTTTACCAAGCCATGGCGAAGAAATCTAGTGATTAGCCTTTAGCTCCTGGATGTGGATAGCTTTGAAATCTATATAGTGGTTTCTGCTATAATCTTTATTCTTAGGGAAAATGGAATTGCATTCTGGTTGTTGACGCCTAGTGTCATTGCACCACAGCAGTTTTTAGGATGGTGTTTGGGAGATAGCCTTTCCTCTTAACCGCTAAAGTGTTAAACTGTTAATGTGTTAAACTGGGTAAAATTGTTGTGTCCGCATTTGAGATCGTGGTGCGGCCAAACAAATGTGTGTTTTATGAGTGAGGTACTCTCTGTGAAGCCCTGACCTGGCCCAGAGGCCTGTGCATTCAAATCAGAGTCCTGAGCCGAGACCTGCCTGCATTTCCATCTAATTGACTTATGCGTGGGGACCCTGGTTCCTTCTCCTTTAATCATCACCTTATATTCAAGGCTAAAAGGCTATAATTATTTGAAGTAGCTGAAATTTGAGTGACCCAGATAATTATCTCAGCAAGATGGGCTTAAAGTTTATTGACACAAATGCTAGTTTCATTAAAGGTTTGGTACAAAAGGCAAGTCTATGAGACAGCTGGTTGGTCGAGGTGAACTGACAGTGAACAGCACCAAAGACACAAGAATCACCAGGGACTTTGAAATAATTACCGTCATTTCCATAATACAGTTAGCAGAGGATTATGGGAGGCCAGGAAAACCTTTATAGCTGCTTAGTATTAGACAGCTTCTTCCCTCATCATGCCTCAGTGTGGAGTCCACAGCACCATGGCTCAATCCACCCAGGCATCTGCTTAGTCTAAAAACTGGTTGATGAGTCCAAACAAATGAAAACAATACTTTTCCCTAGATTGTGGGTAGCCAAAGTTAACACTATGATAATAGTACATTTTGTCCAGGTATAGAATTTTTAAATTTTACCTATGCATCTATTTCTTTTGTATGTTTAATGGATAAAAATAAGCACAATGTTGGGGCACCTGGGTGGCTCAGTCCATGAAGCATCTGACTTCAGCTCAGGTCATGATCTTACAGTTCATGAGTTCGAGCCCCCTGTCTGCTTTGGTTTCTGTGTCTCCCTCTCTTTCTGCCCCTCCTCTGTTGTACTCTGTCTCTCTCTGTCTCTCAAAAAATGAGTAAATGGTAAAAAAAAAAATAAAAATAAAAATAAGCACAATACCTGTTATAAAATTTAACAAAATTTTAACAGTCATCTTCCAAATTTAAACACACACAATACTGCATTTTAAGATTTATTACTTATTAAAGAGCTCACTCATTACATGTAGATCACTTTGGGTATTAAACTTATTTTTATAACATTAGTCAAATATTACTTACTGCTCTTGGTTGACACAGTAGGTATTCTGTGTTTCCCTAACTTGATTATAAGATACTAAGGCAGGTACCTCTGGTAACAGTATTATCATAGACTTAGTGGCCTAAAAACACATATTTTTTATTTCACAGTTTCTGTGGGTGAGGAATCCAGGCATGACCTAATTGGGGGCTCTGCTTCAAGGCGTCTCATGAGACTATAATTAATACGTCATCAGAGTTGAGGTCTCATCTGGAAGCTTGAAAGGGGAAGAATCCACAAGTCTTATTGTTTTTGTCCCCTCTATCACCCAGTACTGTGTTTTGTATATGCAATAGGCACTTGTTAAGAAAAATGGAGATTTTTGACTTTCATACATGGAAATACATGGATGGATAATAAGAATTAGTGAAACCACTATCCTGGGCTTGACTTCCTCTTGGAGGGGATGGTTGGAGATAGATAACAATTTTCCAACCTGAGTGGACTGTAAGTCAGTTTGTGAATATGCATCTGACTGATCACACTTTTAAGTGGAAAGGTATAAATAACAGTGATAATAGCTCCTATTCCTTGAGCACTTAACATGTGCCTAGTACTGTGGCGAGCAGATGAGAAAGCAGACGCCTGGGGAGGTTAAGTATCTTGCCCAAGGGTCATCAAGATAGTAAAAGACAACGCTGGAAGACCTTATTCTATGAATGCCAAAGTGCATGTTTCCATCTACTCTGCTTTAGTGCCTCGGATAGGTGGCACTTTAGGTAAGGCACAAAACAGTTTAGCTCTTTGGGGGGTGAGGTATACTGCTGCCTTAATTTCTAGGTTCCTTTGTCCAAGGGAAGGGTTAAGAAGGGATAAAAACTCTCACAGCAAGGCACTGTTAAAATTGCTTTCCTTTTTATAAAGCCCAACTTTAACAGCAAACAAGTAATAAATCAATGTCTAACCTCTAGCATAGTTTAGCAGCTAGGGTCAGGGAGAGGAGGCGATGATCATTCATAGTCAGCACAGTGTCTGGAGACCAGCAGTAAGGCCAGTGTTCTGGGGTGTCTGTGGCGGGGGGGGGTGGGTTAGTAGAGTATGATGTGAGGGAACAGAGCATGAAGCCAGTTGCATACATGCAAGCTATGTTCCTTGTCAGCTGTCCCCCTGGCCTCCAGCCAGGGCAGGATTTTCTCCCTCCAGTCAGGTTATGGTGCCCTTGTGGTTTGGGGGCCTCAAGATCCCAAACCATTAACATAATAATCACATTGCTCTGGGCAGATTTCTACCCAGTGTCCTCTGTGTTATATTGCAAAGACAAATCAGAAACACATTTATCAGTCAGCCACCAGTCATTTTAACTAGTAAAAATAACTTAACAATTGATATTTCTATATATTATACTCAGATGTGTACAGAGAAAAGCCCTCAAATACAGACACTGAGGAAATGACAGTCATTCTGTGGTGTTTTAACAAAGGAAGGAGCAAGGCTATGGTTTTCTCCAAAAAAAAAAAAAAAAATTCAGAACTACCATTTACCATAGATTCTTATTATGGTGGCTCTTACTCCATTACTTATTCCATTTATATGCTAGAATATTTGATGGTTTATTGCAACCTCTTAAACAGTGCCAGGATGTGTCACTAATTGAACAAAAATGTTATATTTCATCCCGGATTTCCTACTTTTCCTTCCTTCTTGACAGACGCTGCCATCTTACACTTCCCCAGCTGGGTACCTTTATCATTAGGTCAAGATTCAGGAGTCACAGAGACCAATTATCCTTTTCTGAGAGCCACTATTTCTGGATACTCTACAACTGTCTGGGTTTGTCAGTGATACTTGACTGGAACAAAGTGCTAAAGAGCAAGTATGTGCAAGAGAAGGAATGATTGTACACAACCAGACAAACCAGAGAGTCTGAAGTGAGTATGAAGTAAGGTAATTTGTAGGAGGAAATCCAAGAATGCCAAAAAGTGACAGTTGAAAAAGAAGGAAAACATGAGAAAACTAGCTTTGCAGTGGTTTTCAGATTTTGCAGTACATCAAATAATGAAAGTATTTTCAAAAAATTCTAATATCTAAGCCACGGCTCAGAGCATTTGAATCAGAATCTCATAGCATGGCACTCAGGCAAAAGTATTCTTTAAAACTGCCCAGCTTCCTTACACTGGTGACCTAAAAGGAGAAGAGGCTTGCCATTTCCAGGTATAAGCACTGTGTCAGTTATCACTGCGTAATAATGTTATCACAAACTCAGTGGCTTAAACAGCACACACTTGTTATCTCACAGTTCCCTGGGGTCAGCAATGCAGGCATGATTTAATTGGGAGGCTCTGCTTTAAGATCTCTTATGAGGCTGTAATCAGTGTATCAATTCAGAGCTGTGGTTTCATCTAAAAGCTTGACTGGGGAGGGATCCACTTCCAAGCTCACATGGTTGCTGGCGAGATTTAGGTCCTGTGGCCTAGGACTCAGTGGTGAGTAGTAGAAATGGAAACAAAAACAAGAAACTCAATCAAAATTATTTCTCTTTAATATCGGATTTCTTGTGAAATACTTAAAAATCATGAAATGATTACACAGAATAGGATAATGATCACCCTTGCATTCCACCCAGCATTATAAACAGTTTGCCACATTCCATGAACGTTTTTGCTTCACTCTTACTTATTTTCGTGAGTAAGCACTTATGTGGCAGAAAAGGATGATCATATCATCGTAGATAACAGGGCAGGTTTGTTCATCTTAGCCTCTTTTCTTTCTGCATTATAATGGGAGGCAAAGATTCCATTCATGCAAGACACGTGGCATGATGCATGTTATCACATGTAGCTGGAGAGGCTGAGGCTGAAAGACTCACAAGAAAGGTGAAAGGTGATCATTTGCCCCAAATCACCTCAAAAGATGAGCAAGGGGCTCACAGTAGATATGTAGTTTGAGGACAAAGGTCTTGCATTAGGACCACCATCCGTGAAGACATATGGGACATAAACCTGAGGGTTTCCTTGGCCCAACAGGTACCAAAGCTGCTACCTATGGAAAGCAGTGAGCAGAATTCACTAATCCACCTCACTTGGGCATTCTGATGTGGCTCTCAGATCTTCTGATTTGGCCTATGTGATCAATTAGGTGTTGAATTCCCTATAGGCAGTTAAGGTCAAACCACAAAGATGATAAGAGTGTTTGCAGACTTTAGGGATCTGCGTTGTCCTTGTTAGGGTTTCAGACATTTTGGGAAAGGGTGCTAAGTAAATCATAGGGCCTTCAGGTTCCAGGCTCAGGCCAAGGACAACAGATGGGAGGAACAAGCGAGGTTTCAGGAGGGCCAGCCACAGCAAGGCCCAACAGGCTTCAGTAGATATGTCTCATACTGCTTAAAGTGTTCAGCTCTTATTTATCTTAGATATGCTCATCCCATAGTTATCTACATTTCTTTCATGTTCATTAAAAAAAAAAAATCTCACTTGGGGCGCCTGAGTGGCTCAGTCGGTTAAGCATCCGGCTTTGGCTCAGGTCATGATCTCATGGTTTGTGGGTTCCAGCCCTGCATCAGGCTCTGTGCTGATAACTAGCTCAGAGCCTGGAGCCTGCTTCAGATTCTGTACCTCCCTCTTTCTCTCTCTGATCCTCCCCTGCTTGTGCTGTCTCTCTGTGTCTCTCAAAAATAAAAAGCATAAAAAATGTTTTTAAAAATCTCACTTATGTCCGAAGCACTTATGAGAATGTTTAAACCTGCTTCACTGATCCACGAAATGGTGGCTGGTAAAAACTAAAAATAAAACAGAAAGGCTCAAGCAAGGTTTCAGTGGCAGAATCCAAGGAGTTTAAGGGATTTCTAAACTTGGCCAAAGGCTTTGCTGATTTTCTATTTCAAGTTCATCCATGTGAGGGTTTTAAAAATCTGAAGATCATTTCTTCCTTTTCCTAATGTTGAAAATAGAAGAACCCTGGCTTAACTTTGGAGCAGATTGCAATTTACATTTTGGTCCTTCTGTGATGTGGTGATGAATGTATAATGAGGCAGTAAAGGGCTTGGCCATCAGAGTTAGTTAGACAGCCTGGGGTTCAAGTCCCAGCTGTCACTGAGTATCTGTGAGACATTGGGCAGGTGACTTATTCTCTCCTAGCCTGTCTTCTTATATACAAGATTAGGGTTGATATGAGGATTCAGTGAGATAATGTGTGAATTTAACATGGGTCTTGGAACTGAACATGGGTCCTGTTTACTGAACAGTAACGCGTACCCTCCTCTTATTGTGGTAAATATAACCATCTTTTGACTTTTTGTAATGGTCCTGGAAATGAAGCATTGTTATTCTAGATTTGTGGGGGTGGGTGGGTGGTGGACTAAGTACACATATATTCTGTGTCAGACACTGCTAAGTATGGACTAACTTATTTTCTCATGTTCCTGGGCATTCAGCTAAGACCACAGTCCTCAACCTCTCTTGCAGGTTAGGTGATGCCATGTGACTAAGTTCTAACCAACTGAGTGTGAACAGAAGTCATGTGTCCCGTTTTCTAGGCCCAGCCCATAGAAATTTCCCATAAACACCACTCCATGCTCTTTACGTTGGGATGGAGATGATTAGGATGACCTTAGAAACCATATGTTGAAGGTGGCAGAGTCCCTGTCAGTCTGAGACTGTATGATAGCTGGGTAATGGAGCTAAGTCAACCTCCACTGAGGAGGAATGTCCACTTTGGACTCAGGTAAATAAACTTCTGTGGTGTTTGAACCATTTTGTATTTTGTTATTTGTTACAGCAGCTAGTTCCAAAAGCCTAGCACCATCTTGGTCACCTCCTTCCTTCTGCTTTTTACTTTTTAAGACCCAGGAATCTTGGGAGGTAAACCTCATCGAAGACCCAGTTTTGAAACTGGATGCGGGAGGGCTCAGATTACCTAGATTTTGCTATTCTTGACATCAGAGTCTTAGATGTAACAAGCAGTGTTGACCTCACCATGTACCTCCCTAAGAACATACTCAGATGGGTTCATGAAGATAAAGGCATAATTAAGAATGACTGAAATCATTATGGGAATTAGACACAGTTTGGCACATACACAGTTAATTGCAAGAACTTTAAAGCACATGCAGTGTGTTTTCATATCAGTCTCCAGCTCCTGCTCACCACAATTGCCCTTAACAAATGACACTGAGGAAGGAGTCTCTGCTCTGGGGTAATGTGCATTTTCTTCTATGGGTCCCCTCTTGCTATTGTCCCCAAGTTACTTGGTGCCAGAACCAACCATCCTTCATTCTTCCTGTCTCTCTCCCTTTCTCTCTCTGTCTCACTTCCTTCTTCCCTCTACCCCTTCCTCTAGCTTCTCACTCTTTTGATGTACTTGCTTTATATAGTGAATCTTGCTGAAGAATGTTTTCAGACAGGGGTGCCTGGGTGGCTCAGTTGGTTTAGTGTCTGACTGAGGCTCAGTTCGTGATCCAATGGCTTGTGAGTTTGAGTCCTGCATCAGGCTCTGAGCTCACAGCCCAGAGCCTGCTTCTGATTCTGTGTTTCCCTCTCTTTATACCTCCCCCCAACTCAGAAATTAAAAAAAAAAAAGAAAAACATTAAAAAAAAAGAATGTTTCCAGACAGCTCTGCTTTTCTCTAATGTATCCGGCAAATATTGGCCTCTTCCTTTACCTGTTGATAAAATGATTGGCTGTTAATGAAAATGACTCACTTACCAGAGCCCTTTGGCTGCTCTCTCTGTGCAGGAGTAGTAAGAATAAAGTTTGAAGCCTCTGGTTTGGAAGAGAATGTCACCTTTTGCTTTGAGTCTGAAAACAAGCTCCACACTTGGACAGCACCTTGATGCTTCCTTAAATATGTGTCACTTCATTGGTCATCGCTCCAGCAACAGGCACTGAAAGAGTTATTTTCCAGGCCTTGTTTTTCGTACATAAGTGTTTGGCTGCAAGGGCCATTCTCAGATTCTATTCTAAGGGCTTACCATCCAAGAAGGCATTCTGTAAATATGAGACCACAAAGCAAAACTCCTTATTGGGCTCTCTAAATGTAGGAAGGCTTCCCCATAAGAGAGCCAAGAAAAGTTCTGGCAGTCTAAAAACAGGTGTCAGGAGGGGTACTAACACGTTATTGGAGTTTAGGGGAATGATCCATTAAGTCAAACTAGATGCTATGTAGCTCATAAATAGGTGTGTAGATGGACAGGAAAAACCCTGGATTGTCAGTGGGTCAGCATTGTTAGTTAAAAAGAACAGGACCATCATCATAGATACATAATCTCCCAGGATACCTCCCACTGTAGTCACAAAGATTAAATATTATTCAAAAGAAAGGAATTTATATGATGGAGAATTCCAAAATTCCATAGCCTTCATATTCCACAAATATTTTCTCATGAAGAGAATTCCAAGATATGTTGTAAAACAGAGAGGTTTTTAATTTTTAGATCCTTACTAGGAAAACTCACTCTAAAATTATGATATAGCAACAATAAATCTGAGCAGGTAATGAATAATTGAAGACAAGTCTTAAATTAGAACTCCACTTAAGACATATTCAGTCCATTTTGTCCTGGAACTTTTGATTGTTTGCAGTAGTTTTGTATCGTACTAAATTGGATGTCAAGTTTTTTTTTTTTTTTTAAAGAACTCTCCATGGGATGGGAAAAATAATTCATATCTGGGCACATATATTCCTAAGGGAATAAGAGAAAGGCATATAAGTTGAATAGTTAATATGCAGTGGGTGCTTTACAGCTATATACTCTCAAAACTTAGGATTAGTTTTATGAGCCCCATTTTGCATCTGTAGGTAAGAAACTTGAATAACTCAACTATTAAGTGGAAGACAGTAGTCCAATGCAGGACTCCCAGGCTCCAAAATGCATGTGTTTCCACTGTCTAGTGACCTGATATTTATCAGAGTTTGTGCATGCCAAGTTCTTGTCCAACTGAATGGGGATGATTTAAGAAGACAAATAATGTGGGGCACCTGTGTGGCTCATTTAATTAAGCATCTCACTCCTGGTTTTGGCTCAGATCATGATCTAGTGGTTCATGAGTTAGAGCTCCGTATTGTGCTCTATGCTAATGGTGTGAAGACTGCTTGGGAATCTCTCTCCCTCCCTCTCCCTCTCTCTCTCCCTCCCTCTCCCTCCCTCTCCCTCCCTCCCTCTCCCTCCCTCTCCCTCCCTCCCTCTCCCTCCCTCTCCCTCCCTCCCTCTCCCTCCCTCTCTCTCCCTCTCTCCGCCCCCTCAGCCCCTCCCCTGCTCACTCTCTCTTGCTTTCAAAATGAACTAAAAAAAAAAATGAACTTAAAAAATAAATGAACTTTAAAAAAAGGACAACGTAACAATGGCTACTCTAATGTCGGCATGAAATTCTAGTTCTATAACTGAGCTCTACACCTTTCTCCTTTAATGCTCAAGTAAGGGTCTTACTTATTTTAATGTTCAACACTCTCTGACCCAGGCTGAAATATCCCTCTGAAATTAGTAGTTTCAATTATAATGATGTGGGTGCACAGAAAAATGGGCAGGCTTTGATTTTCCAATATATTTCAGCCATCAACGCTTACTCTGTTCTCCTTTCTTTGGCTTCTAGTGATGTGACTATCTGTCTTTGGTACATATAAGAAATATCTGAAGAAATTGTTTAAAAATAAATGTCCTGGGGTGCCTGGGTAGCTCAGTTGGTTGAGTGTCTGACTTCGGCTCAGGTCACAATCTCACGGTTTGTGGGTTCAATCCCTGTGTCAGGCTCTGTGCTGACAGCTAGCTCAGAGCCTGGAACCTGCTTCAGATTCTGTGTGTGTCTCTCTCTCTCTCTCTGACCCTCCCCTGCACTGTCTCTCTCTGTCTCTCAAAAACAAAACAAAACAAAACAAAAATCTCCTGGCTTTCACCCTCGTGATTCAGGAGTTTTGAGGTGAGGTCAAGAGTCTTCATTTTTCACAAACATCCCAGGTGATCCACAGAGTTTGAGTTTTTAAGTACCCTGATTTTCCTAGCTATTCTTATTTTCCTTATTTGTTTTGTTGTGTGTTTTTAAAGCTTAAAACCTCTTGGGGTTGGGATTTCTTTTATAAGCCATGTCTGGTTCTCTGCCCTTCTAGAACTGGACTGCTAGTGGATGATCTGGGCTTATGAAAGCTCAGCAAGCAATAAAGCCAGAAAAAACAGAGGTAAGATCTCATAGCCAGAAACTGTAAGAGCGAAACGCCTCCGTCAGGAGATGAAAGAGATTTTGCTAAATAAAATATTAGTGGTAACATATTATTCTGTTGAAAATAAAATGGGCATATAGTCAGATGGACTCGAAGGAGTGACACAAACCTGAAGGAATCATGCCAGAAAGGTGAGATTCCAGAACAAGCTGAGGCTCGCGGAAAACGCTAAGGGCAAAGCAAGGGCTTTTTGGAAGCTACACGGGGATCAAAAACAATGAAGACATAAAGGCCAGGAGCAGATGATGTAATGTTGACAGATGACAGGGCAGCAGTGTTCATTTCCTGTTTTTCTATCCTACTCCATCAGGGAGAAGGATCTCTAAACTGAAAATTTGCAGAATAAACATGACTTAGAGAAAACATCATCCGAAGTTTGGAGAGGGGGTGGGAGGCAAGCCCTGATCGCAGACTGAATGCAACTTTCAAGACCAGGTGAGTCATATGTCAGGGTACCCAAAGTTGGCATTGGAGTTTTAAGCCTGTTACTGGTTTTCTTTAAAGTATCCAAAGAGGTGCCATATGACCAGAGGCAAGACCATCTCCTGGTTTTTTCCTGAAGTTTGTTTCTAGCAACTGCAGAGGTTAATCCCCTGCAAAATCCTAGAAGAGGTAACAAATTAGACAATTTGACCAAACTCAGAGAAATAAGTGCTGGTCACCAGGGGCCAGCACAGGCTCTGCAGAAATACATTATGTGTGTCAGATTCTATATCCTGAGCATCTGCTCAGTAAGCCACTTTTAAGGAAAGAGGACCCCACCCTGGGAAAGAGGCCTTTTCAGAAACGCAACCACTTAGATCGGCCTCTGGACCCAGGTGGTTTCTCGTGTTCTCCCTCCCTCTTTTACATCATTTAGATTCACATCATTTCTTGTGTATTCCGTGGAAGTTGCCATGGGGACAAGGTTCCATCTGGCTTCAGATCTTGGCACTGAGATCTGTTCTGTCTCCTTAGTTTGTACTGGGTGTTCAGCTCCATGTCTCTCTACCTTCGGTTTCCTATTTGTATCAAACGGCATGCCTCTGCCTATCCCGTCCACGTTCTGATGTCTCAGCCATGTTTCTCAGCCCAGTTCTTACCACAGTGACTTCTGGATTCCCGTTTCACGCACCAACAAACTCCTAGCAAAGTCCCTCTGGTTATCCTGTATTGAAGATTGAAATGACGGCTCACTGGTTCTATGCTTAGAAGAATGCACAGCTGCCCAGACGAATATGCCCATGACTACTCTTTTTTTTTTAATTTTTTTAATGTTTTATTTAGTTTTGATACAGAGAGAGACAGAGTATGAGAGGGGGAGGGGCACAGAGAGAGGGAGACACAGAATCGGAAGCAGGCTCCAGGCTCTGAGCTGTCCACGCAGAGCCCGAACGTGAGATCATGGCCTGAGCCAGAGTCGGAGGTTTAATTGACTGAGCCACCCAGGTGCCCCAGGACTACTCTTTTATGGGCAGATATCTGGTAGATCATTGAAAAACTATAGCCAACCTAAGCCAATATTTAAAAAATATTATAGAGGAAGACACAGAAGTTTGGATTTTCAAATATACTGATCATATAGATCTTGGATGAGACTATATTGGAAGGGAAAATAGATTCAAAAATCTAGATAGCTAAGAAGGTAACACATAGCAGAGATCAATGTAAAGTCCAGTCCTTAGGTTAAAAAAACAAATGAACAACACATACCTGGTTTTGAGACCATCGACCATTGACCATGTTAATAGGAGTTAATGTGAAAATCACCCTAAAGCTTTTGTTAACTATAAGCTTACTGTAGGTCATTGATGTGATGTGCCTACCAGGAAGCTAATGTCTTTATCAGCTGTGTTGAGAAAAATACAGACTCAGTATTAAGAGAACTAATTATCCCACCTGTTAAGGACATGGGAAGAAATCCTCATGTCCCAATGATGACACAAATCTTAAGTAATTATATCAGGGCAATTATATCATAGAATGAGCTGGTGCTTGCAAAAAATACCATTCTAGGCTTTTTATCCTATAGGCTGCTGGAATCAAGTGCAACAGGGAAATGGTAAAGAAAGAAATCATGTGTGGATTTAATGCTGAGTATATTTCCTTTGAGGGGTCACTGGCAAAGAAACACATTCAGGCGAGTGCTGTGTTTGCAAGTCATATCCCAGGATGAATATTCAGCCTGTGTGATACTCAGCTATTTAGCCCAGGGAAGTAGAGAATTGCGAGACGTGATAATGTATCAGATGTTTTGTTGGGCTCTCATGCAGGAGACTTAGTCTCATTCTCATCACTAGAGGTGGGACCCAAGGGTGGAAGCTGTCCACCCCTAAATCCAAACACCTCTGACCTGTAGTTGCATCCCAGGTGCCTTGTGAACTGGTAAGAGCTTGTGTGGGGGCCTTGGGCTGCTGGTGTGAGGGGGTTCCTTCCTTGTGTCTCCCCACTCCATGCTCTATGCTTCGGAGGGAAGAGGTCCTGAAGTTTATTGCAAATTGCTGCAGGTATTTCCCTTGGGGTGCTGTGTTGACAGTGGGAGTGCCTCTGTGATCAGAGCCCGTGGGGGTGGGGAATGGAGTTGGATCTCTGCAGGCTCGAGTACCTACCAAAGGCAATGCCTAGCAAGGTCTGTTTTTAGCCTGGACCCTCAGTGCCTGGCTGCCTGGAGCTGGCGGGTGGATAGCTGGCTCTCCTCAGGCTCCACACAGAGGAAGAGCCTGTTAGGAAGCAGTGTGCCCAAGAATGCAAACAATTTCCTGGCAACAGCATCTCCCTTACTCTGCCAATGTCTGATGAAAAAGGGATGTGGTGTATGGGGAGAATAAGAGAAAGAAAGAGAGTCAGGTAGCAGAAGGGATGGAGAGAAAGAGGAAGGAGGGAGGAAAAAAAGTGTAGGGGCTGTGCTTTTGTCTGGCATCCAAGTGCCACCGATTTCTGACTCAATAATAGTCTAAAAGGATGGAATATCCCAACAGAAGGATAAAGGTGAATTTGTTATACCATCCAGATCCTTCTTTGATCTCTCCAGCTGGTGATTTACCAGTAAGGGGACAGGGACCTCAAGGAAGGAGACACCAACCACCAGGACCTCTGTAAAGATTCACTTCTGGGCCACTATAGTATTACCTTAATGTAGAGGTTCTTAATGAGGGCAGAGGGGGAGGGCAGAGCAAGATTGCCCCTTTGGGATATTTGCCAATGTCTGGAGACATTGTTAGTTGTCACATCATGAGGAAAGAGGTGTGTATGGCATCCAATGGGCAGTGGCCAGGGATGCTGCTAAAATTCCCATAACGTACAGAACAGCTCCCATCACAAAAAAAATTGTCCAGCCTCAAATATCAGTGGTGCTGAGGTTGGGAAAACGTGCCTTAAAGTGGCTTAACACTGGAGGCCTCCGAGCCCAGTGCCAGGGCCGCCCACTGGAGCCCAAAGCTTTTCATAGCTTTCTGCTCTTATAGGGGAGGGGTTTGAGTCTGAGAGAGTAAAGAGGCTTGTCCAGGAACTCTGGCCTTGGATTGAGATGAGTAAGAGCCCTGGAGTGAGGCCAAATAGTTTTAAATCCCAGTTGAGCGAGCTAATATTTGTGCGAGTTGCCTCACTGCTCAGAGCCTTCATTTCTTTTTCGCTTGTGAAATGGGTATCACATAATAACTCCCTGATAGCGTCACTTCAAGGAGTATGTGACATAACAGCTGTAAGTACTCAGCATAGCGTGCGGCATATGATAAATAGAATCTCTAATTATGAGTTGCAGAGCTAGAGCTAAAATCGTGGCTCTCGTGCCCAAGTTCTCTTCTTCTTCCATTGTTAACACTTGGTTGAGTCCCAACCAGGGCTAGTCATCAGTTCAGAGAGGTCGGTAGTGGTTGTGAGCCCTGGTGCTTGGTCCAAGTGGGCCTGGATTCAGAGTCCAGCTCTGCCACTTTCAAACTGATAAGTTACTTAATCTCCCTCTCAGCCTCAGTGTCCAAATGTATAAAAAGGGACAACGCTAACTCTGGCTTTATAGGCTTGTTGTAGGATTTTACCCCAGAGTGTAGGATATTGTAAGGAATCATCATATACGAGCTGTAGCTAATTTTTCTGACCGGTTGTATTTCCCCACAATGGCTGCCACAGTGTCTCTTCTCTCAGGGCCATAGTAGTTCCCCTTCCACAAGGGGTGGGTCTGTCTTTTCATGAATGTGGGTGACCATTCAGCTCTGGAGGGGAGTGATACCTGGTGACTTCTGAGGCGAGGCCATAAAAAAGTGATACAGCTTCTGCTTGCTTCTCTTGGGACGCTCACACTTACAGCCCAGCTGCTGTGCTGCCAGGGAGCCCAGGTCACCCCATGGAAAGGGCCATTTGAGGAGGACCCGACAGACCGAGTGAGCCTTTGCCAGACACACGAATGAGTCATTGTACGAGTAGAACCTGCAGTTCTAGTGACGCTGCCCAGCTGAGACCAAATGGAGAAAAAAGAGCCGGCTTCACTGAACCCTGCCCAAATTGCAAATTCATGAGCAAAACAAATGATTGTCATTGTTTCAAACCACCGAATTTGGGGACAGTTTTTTTTAATTAAAAAAATTTCTTTTTAAGTTTATTTATCTTGAGAGAGACAGCGTGAGTTGGGAGGGGCAGAGAGAGAGCAACAGAAGGTGAGAGGTAGGCTCTGCTCTGCCAGTGCAGAGCCAGATGCTTACCTTGAACTCATGAAACTGTGAGATTGTGGCCTGAGCTGAAACCAAGAGTTGAAAGCTTAAGCGCCCAGGCACCCTGGGGAAAGCTCCTTTTTCAGCATTGGTAACTGGAACAGTGTTATTTTTATTAATCTCCAAAAAAATTTTCCTTCTGCCCATTTCACCATCTCAGCCTCAACATCCACACCGGGAAGAAAACTAGATGTAGCAGGAAATGTTGCTCCTTCTCCCCAAATCGGTGATTCTTCAGGGTATCTGGAAAAGATGATCACATGCCACCACCCACGGTGACCATGACACATGAAGAGCAAGGAACCTGCCGGTTTATTTGGGGACACAATTTGACAACTCTCTTGTGGGAACAGATTAATTCCAGGGCCTGAGCATCATCATAAAGCTTGTAGATAAGGGTTCCCAAGAGCGCCTACTCATAGTATTTTTTCCTTCTCTCTGCCTTGGTTTCTGCCATGAGTGTGGGAGTCAGAAACGACCTTTCCTTCCTTCAGTCCTCCTTGCCTCAGTTGTGGTTTTGAAGAATGTGAGGTGAAGAAATAAGGCAGGGTCTGATGATGGACTGAAGAAGATCTGTGTCCTTCTTAGGAAAGCAAACCAATCGATGATGCCAGCTATGGTGTGCACATGTGTGTATGGAAGGGAAGGGCAGAGGGGAGTGCTATTGAAATGAGGAGTTCAAGAACTTCCTGCCCCTTTTCCTGAGCACAGGAGTTGTTGGAATTCCCTCTTTTACCCCAGTGGAAAATTCCCCAGCATGACCATTCGGAGCCTCAGGATACTAGACCCAGCAAGATACCTCATTGAGGGGTGAGGGCCCGGTGAGAGCCCTATGCTACATTCTCCAAGACAAACTAGCCTTTTTTTGTGTTTTTCCAGAAGGATGGAATAGTAATGAGCTGTCTGCTCCCCCCACAGGAACTCTACTCATGCACTGGTAGAAATGACCCCAGCTTTCTTGGGGCAGGTGTCCAAACCTGGGATCCCAGGTTGGGAAAAGAGCAGACAGTTATTTGTCAGTTTCTGGAAAATTGACATTATGTTAGAAACACAACTTCCTCTTGCATCAAGGGGGAGTTTACCTTTCTGAAAGCCTTATGTGCCTTGTTCTCTGTCTCCTTCTTTGGAAGACCCTCGGAAGAGCTCTGGATTCCTCTCTAAGATGTGCTCAGAAGAAATCAGTGGGAAGTGGACTTGAGACCTCCTTAGTATTCCCCAGTAACCCTGGCGTTGGAGCCCTACTGTGGAAGTGGTTAGGAGAAAATACTACAGTGTGGCTGATGGGTGCTTTTGTTTTCAACAGAGAGCAATCATGGACTTCTCAGTGCCTTTCTAGGCATGGTTGGTATGAAGACTCAGACTCCTACCTTCACCTCTACAAAGTGGTGTTTGAGCAATTTGTAATCAAGAGGCACTTAAGGGGAGTTCCCCCTGCCTTGTCTCCCTTTCTTAGTTCTTCCTGTGTGAAAACTTCAGCATGTTTCCTAATGATATTAACTCAATAGGGAGTGATTGTTAACATGTTGGCTGTCACACACACACACACACACACACACACACACACACACACACACACGGCATTACAAAAGTCAAGACTCTAGCCTATACAAGGTATCCAGTGAGGCTGTTTCCTGAAAGTGGTATGATATGATATTTTAAAAGGTGGCTGAATGGTTTGTGAGCTGAATGGAGCAGTGTGGTGGGAAAGAGTGGCCTCTGTATTATGTCACTGAGGGAGGAAGATGTGCTAAGGGAGGCCACTTCCGGGAGGCTGGACCATGAATCACTGCAATACGAGTGGGCTTGTTGGCAGAGAAAGTACTCAGGGTGCTCAGTGGCTTTCCTGGGGGAGGAAGTAGTGTCTACCCCTCCTTTCTGGGTCATGATGATCTCATTTTTTTTTTTTTTTTCTTTTCATGGTCGGCTGTGAAAATAGCCTTTCACCTCCAAAGAATCATTTAAACCAGACAAGGAGTACAGAGAGCAGTGTGAGTCATCTGACTCCTTTTGGACTTGCCGGGGAGTTTAAGGGACACATTTGTGAGGCCCCACCAGCAGCACACTTTGTTGATCCCTGGACAGAACTGCTAGTGAAGCAAATAACTGTGAAGAAAGTGAAAGGGAACCAGGATGAGGAGAACCCTCTTCATCCCTCCCGCAAGCTGCAGTCACTGGCTACTTCCTAGTCAGCCTGAGCTTGAGCTGTGAAGTGGTTTGCTGATGCTTGGCAAAATGCCCTTCTTGGATGGGGGCACCCTTTCACGGTGGTCACAGGGGACTGGACTTTACCAGCGAGTGAGGTTGGACTCCAGTGTGACTGGAAGCTCCTTATCTGGCCCCTCCCACAGGTCTTGGGGCAGAGCCAAGCTGTACCTCGCCATGTGATGGCATAGCAGTGACTCAGCTGGGAGGGAAGAAGGAGCTGGTGTCATCAGCTGTTGTTAGGAAAGAACAGAGGAGCCTGAGGGGAAACTGTCCAGTCCTGAGAGGACGGGAGGCAGGAGGTAGGTTGCCTAGTAACCTTCAGAGCTGTCCTCCATATGCCTTTTCATCAGATCTTACCTGGCTAAAAATGTTCCCGGGGGTATGGGTTGTGGGTCAGGGGCAGTCAGGGTGCATTTTCTTTGGCATCGTGGAATGTCTTAGAGAGTTGGGCTCTGGATTGGTCTTCCGGTGAGGAGGACAGGCATGGTTGAGAACTCACATGCCACAGCCAGATCTGGGTTCAAATCCAGAGCCAACACCTGTTAGATGTATAATCTTGCACAAGTTTCTTAATTCCTCAATGTTTTAGTTTCCCCATATATAAAACAGGGAGAGTAGTAGTGTCTACCTCAATTGAGGCAAGATGAGGATTCAGTGTGCATAGATAAATGGATAGGAAATAGACCAATAGGTAGATAGCAAACTTGGAATAGTGCCTCACACATAGAAAGACTGCGTATTTGTGAGTTATTAATAGTCCTTGAGGATAGCCAGATGCAAAAACTTACTCTCAGTTACCTGGGGAAGGAGCTCCGGCTGGACCTCCAGTTTCTCGCCAGTGTGTCTGGTGTTGGGAGATCTGGTTCCATGCCTGGTTCTAATAGTGGCTTGCTGTGAGATCTCGAGCAAGTAGTAACTTTCCTTGCCTGCCCTTAGTCTCTTCATCTGCAAGATCAGAGGACAGGACTGGAAGGGCCTGAATTTACTCACATTCTTCCTTGCCTTAGAACCATGGGACGTGGGTTGAGTTATGAATCGCCTCTGTCACACAGTTATGGGGGAAATTACAAATGTGGCAGTGAGAGGAGCTGCCGGTTGAGCCCCAGAATGATGGTTTGTGGGAGCCGTGGAGACAGTCACTCCCCATAGCCTTAGATGGGAGGACTGTTTAGGTCAGGCCTGGTAAGGGGTCAGACAGCTCTGCTCATGACTAGATCTCCTCGTATTTATTTCTGGTGGTCACTCAAGGAATTATAATATGCATACCTAACTTTTCACATTGTATTTAAATTTAATATTTGACCACTTTAAGTAGAATGTAGAAACTTCACAACCACATATGTTCCTTTACCCTTCCTCCTTTATGACATACATAGTTCATAAATGTTACATCTGCACATATTAAGAGCTCCCTACTTCCCAATGATGTTACAATTTTGGGTTTTAATAGTTATACATATTTTGAGAACCTAAGAGGGAAAAAAGGCATCTATTATGTTTATTCAGCTGTTTACCATTTCTGTTGCTCTTCCTTCTTTTCTGAAGTTCTAATTTTCCCTCTGGGATTATTTCCTTACATCCGAAGAACTTCCTTTAACATTTATTTTAGAGCAGGTCTGCTGGCAGTGAGAGCTCTTAGTTTTGATTTATCTGAGAATGGCTTTATTTCATTCCTGAAGGATATTTTCATGGGATGTTGAATTCTGAGTTGACAGTACTTTTGTTTCTGGTCTGTCAGAAATCTGCAATCAAACTGTTATTCTCCTACTTGTAACGTGTAATTTTTCTTTGGCTGCTTTCAAGATTTCTTTATTTCTTATGGTTTTTACAGTTTGATTATGATGGTTTTATTGTAATTTATCCTGTTTGATGTTCCCCAACCTCTGGCGTGTGTAAATTCAGATTTTTCACTGAAGCTGGGAATTTCTTGTCATTATTTCTTTAAAAAAATTTTTCCATACCAATATCTTTTTCTTCTCAGGGGTTCCAATCATATGTACATAAAGACCTTTTTAGATAGTCCCATAGGTCCTCAGGCTCTGTTTAGTTTTAAACCTATTTTCTGTCCTTTTTGCTTTATTTTTATGTTTTCTAACTTTGATTTGAGTGACACACAACGTTCCATTAGTTTCAGGGTACTATGTAGTCATTCACCCTCTCTATGTTATACTATGCTCACCACAAGTGTGTTTACCATCTGTCCTGATACATTTCTATCAAAACATCATTCACTGTGTTCCCTATGCTGCACCTTTTATTCCCACGACTTACTCATTTCATAACTGGAAGACTATCACCCAGTATCCATCATCCATTTTGCCCATAGCTCCATCCCCCTCGCTGGCAACCATCAGTCTGTTATCTATATTTACAGGTCTCATTCTGCTTTTGTTTGTCTATTCACTGGTTTTTCTTTTTAAATTCCATATAGAAGTGAAATCATACAGCATTTGTCTTTCTCGCTGTGGTTTATTTCACTTAGTGTAACACCCTCTAGGTCCATCCATGTTGTTGCTAATACCATAATCTCTTATTAATGGTTGCATAATACTCCATTGTATATGCACCACATCTTCTTTATCCATTTGTCTATTTATAGACATTTAGGTTGCTTCTATGTCTTGGCTATTGTAAATAATGTTTCAATAAACATAAAGGTTCATATATCTTTTCAAATTAGTGTTTTTGATTTCTTTGAGTTAATAACCACTAATAGAATTATTGGCTCATATGATATTCCCATTTTTAATTTTTTTGAAGGACCTCCATACTGTTTTCCATAGTGACTGTACCAATTTACACTCCCACCAGTATTCTTTTTTCTCCATATCCTCACCATTCTTGTTATTTCTTACCTTTTTGATTTTAGTCATTCTGACAGGTATAAGGTGATAACCCATTGTGGTTTTGATTTGCATTTCCCTGGTGATATTAAGCATGTTTTCATAAATCTTTTGGTCATATGTCTGTCATGGAAACTTGTCTATTCAGGTCCTTTCCCGTTTTTTTAATTGGATTGTTTGTGTTTGTGTGTTTTGGTTTTTTGGTGTTGAGTTATGTAAAGTCTTTATGCATCATTTCCAATCACGATGGTATGAAGCTAGAAATCAGTTAGAAGAAAATAGTGGAAAACAACCCAAAAACATGTGGAGGTTAAACAGCCAAAAGGTCAATAGAGCAATCAAAAAGGAAATAAGGGGTTGCTTGGATGGCTCAGTTAAACGTCTGAATTTTGATCTTGGCTCAGGTCATGATCTCACAGTTCATGGGATTGAGCCCCACATTAGCCTCCATAGTGAGTGTGGAGACTGCTTGGGATTTTATGTCTCCCCCCTCTGCCAGACTGTGCCCCTCTACTGTGCTCACTCTCTTGCTCTCAAAATAAATATTTAAAAAAGAAAGAAGAAATCAGAAAATACATGGAGACAATTGAAAATGAGAACACAATGGTCCAAAATCTTTGGGATGCAGTGAAAGCAGTTCTAAGAGGCAAATATATAGCAATACAGGTCTATTTCAAGAAACAATAAAAAACTCAAAGAACCTAACTTTATACCTAAAGGAACTTGAAAAAAAGAATAAAATACAAGATGAGTGGAAGGAAGAAGTAATACAGACCACAGCAAAGATAAATGACATAGAGTCCAAAATAACAGTAGAAAAATCAATGAAACCAAGGGGCAGTTCTTTGAAAGGATAAACAAACTTTGGTTAGATGCATCAAGGGAAAAAGAGGAAGGACTCAAATAAATAAAATAAGAAATGAAAGAGGAGAAGTAGCAACTAACAACACAGGAATACAAAGGGTTATAAGAGAATACAGTGAAAATTTCTATGCCAACAAATTGGACAACCTAGAAGAAATTGATAAATTCCTAGAAACATAAAGTCTTTCAAAACTGAATTACTAAGAAATAGAAAATAGAAATTACTAGTAACAAAATTGAATCAATAATAAAGAAAATTACCAAAAAGTGAAAGTTCAATACCAGATAGCTTCACAGGTGAATTCTACCAAACATTTAAAGAAGATCTAATACCTATTCTTCTCAAACTACACCAAAAAATTGAAGAGGAAGGAAAGCTGCCAGATAAATTCTTTGAGGCCAGAATTATGCTAATCTCTAACCAAAGACTTCACAAAGAAAAAGAAAGAGAGAAAGAGAACTACAGGCCAATATCCCTGAGGAACATGGATGCAGAAATCCTGAACAAAATATTATCAAATTGCATTCATTGATAAACTGAAAGGATAATCCACCAAGGTTAAGTCGGATTTATTTCAGGGTTGAAAGGATAGTTCAGTATTCACAAATCAATCAACATGATACACCATATCAAAAAAAAAAAAACAAAGGATAAAAATCACAAGATCATTTCAATGCAGTAAAAGCATTTGAATTTGACAAAATTCAACATCTGTTCATGGTACAAATTCTCAGCAAAGTAGGTTTAGAGCGAACATACCTCAAGTAATAAAGGTCATATATAAAAACCCCACAGCTTATATCATCTCATTGGTTAAAATCTGTTTTTCCTTTAAGATCAGGATCAAGACAAAGATGTCTACTCTCACCACTTTTATTCAACATAGTTATGGAAGTCATAGCCACAGCAATTAGACAAGAAAAACAAATGAAGCATCCAAATTGGTAAACAAACAAACAAACAAACAAAAAAACAAGTTAAACTGTCACCATTTGCAAATGACATGATACTATACAAAGACAACTCTAAAGACTCAACCTAAAAACTAGTAGAAGTAAAAAATGAATTCATTAAAGCTGCAGGATACAAAATTAATACCAAGAATTGATAGCATTACTGGTTATTCTTTAGCTCAGAGAATTTCTGTTTATGTACCCTTAAGAAATGCTTTTTTTTTAAATTCTTTTTACTGTTTTGAAGACAGCCTCCAATTATTTGAGTGTCTCTAGTGAACTTTTTATTTTGGATAATATATTTATCATTTTAAAATTCCATGTAGTTCTCTTGTTACAGTTTCTGTTTCTTTGTTGCAAACTTTTAATTCATTTCAAGAGTGTTCACTTTTACCTCAGTGATAATAAAAGATGCTTTAAGGTCTTCATTTGCTAATTCCAATGTCTAGGTCTCCTTGGAGTTGGAATTTGTTGATTATCTCTTTCCTTTGAGAATGGTCAGATTTCCCTGGTTCTTGATATGCTGGGTAATTTTAGATGATACCCAGCACAGTTTGTATATTAAGTAGTGAGATGATGGGCCACGTTAAAATCCTCCAAAGAAGGTAGAGTTTTTTGTTTTTGCAGACAATCATGCAAGTTAGGTTTAGACAGCAAGTTCTGTCTCATCTTCTGAGATTAGTGATTTCATCACTCCTACAGTTTTCAAAGCAGGGTCTGGAACTTGAGCAGTGATTTAAATGATTTAATTCTCAATGACACTTCTATGCATCTTGGGATGTGTTCCACATATGCACACTTGGCTGTGGGCTCAGGATTTGTGTTGGCTCACACATATATCCTGGGGCTGTGAGTGGCTCAATTGGGTAAGCATCTTACTTTGGCTCAGGTCATGATCTCACAGTTCTATGAGTTTGAGCCCCACATTAGGCTCTCTGCTGTCAATGCAGAGCCTGCTTGGCATCCTCTATCTAACCTCACTTTGCTCCTCCCGCTTTCATGTATGGGCTCTCTCTTTCTCTCTCTCTGTCTCTCTCTCTAGCTTTCAAAACTAAATATTAAAAATTAATGTATATCCTTACCTAGCTTCCATTTATGTTAACATCTTATATAACCATGGTACATTAAGCAAGACTAAGAAATTGACATGCATAAAATACTACTAATTGAACTACAGACTTTAGTTTAATTTCCTAGTTTTTCAATTAATGTCTTTTTTTTGGTTTCAGGATCCAGTCCAGGGTACCACATTACATTTAGTCATCACGTCATCTTAGTCTCTCCCAAACTTCAATAGTTCGTCAATCTTTCCTTGGCTTTCATGACTTTGATACTTTTGAAGAGTAGTGGTCAGATATTTTATAAGATGTCCCTCAATTTAGGTTTATCTGCTATGTTTTCATTAATAGTCTGTGGTTATAGATTTTCAGAAAAATATCACATAGAGGAAGTACTCTTCTCATCCTGTGATGCCAGTGTTACAGGACATCAGCATGATTTATCACTTAACCTTGATCATTTTGTTAAGGTGATACTTTCGAGGTTTCTCCATAGTAATGTTATTATATTTCTGCTTACACATATAATTCATTAGAACTAAGTCTCTACTTCTAGCCTATACCGAAGGGGATTAAACACCACTTCCTGGAGGTCAAGGAATCAAAGAATTTGTGATCATATGTTAAAAAAACATCATAATAATTAGAAAATTGAGGATAATTTTGAAGATATGTTTCTCTTAAATTTGTTTCACTAATTTTAGTGTTTATCAGTAGATCCTGCTTAGAAGCCAATAACTGGGCACTCGGTATGCATGTGGCTCATGAGAGGTCACAGTTTATAGGTTCCCCAGCAGACAGAGCTAGGAAACACATAGATGTATACTAACCAACGTATCCTCATAGCATTTGATTGAGATCCCTCCTAAAATAAACCTCCTTTGAGGTGCCATCATCTACCTTGCTTTCTAATTGTTTGTGTGCACAACTTACATTCTCTACCACCTCCCTAACTTTTACAGAGCAGAGTTCATGCCTGAGGCGTTTATATATCCACTCTGGTACCTAGCCCATAGTAGGAACCTGTTGTGTGTTCATTGTTTGTATAAGTGAGTTGTGATCACAACCTTTATGCTTATATATTTTTTATTAACAATTTTTTAACTGTTTTTTTTTATTTATTTCTGAGAGACAGAGAGAGACAGCACAAGCAGGAAAGGGTCAGAGAGAAAGAAAGACACAGAATCTGAAACAGGCTCCAGACTCTGAGCTAGCTGTCAGCACAGAGCCCAACATGGGGCTCGAACCCACAAACTGTGAGATCATGACCTGAGCTGAAGTTGGCCGCTTAACTGATTGAGCCACGCGGGCACTTCTATTTTTTAATTTTTTAACATTTATTTATTTTTCATTGAGAGAGCATGAGTGGGGGAAGGGCAGAGGGAGAGGGAGACACAGAATCTGAAGCAGGCTCCAGGCTCTGAGCTGTCAGCATAGAGCCGGATGCAGGGTTCAAACTCAAGGACTGTGAGATCACAGACTTGAACTAGTCAGCACTTAACCGATTGAGGCACCCAGGTGCCCTTTACCATTTTTTTTAATGGCAGGAGCCACAGGTATCGATTTGAGTGCTATTATTTGAAGTTATTAAAATTAAGAGTCCCTGGATGGCTCAGTTAAGCACCCAACTCTTGGTTTTCCCTCAGGTCATGATCTCACGTTTGTGAGACTGAGCCCAGTGTAGGGTTCCTTACCGACTGCATGGAGCCGGCTTGGGATTCTTTTTCTCCCCCACCCCACTGCCACTCCTCCCCAACCTGGGCAGCGTCTCTCTCAAAATAACTAAATTAAAAAAATAACGAGGTTATTAAGATAAAGTTTTGCCATCTGCGGGGGGGATGCACTTATGTAGAACAACTCGGTCCTTTGCAATGCTGGAAGCAAGAAAGGTTCCTACACTGTTTCAGAAACAGCTGCTGTTCAGGCAACTCTGATTGGCTGCCTGGCAGGGGACAAGCTGTGCTCCTGCTTGGGGTTCCCATATTTAGCTCTCCCACAGATGCCCGAGGCTAGTGTGTTATCTGCCCCACCCCCAGTGGGCCTGGTCCCACCACCTCAGTCCCGTTTATCCACTCACTGTCAAACACAGGGGAACAAATGCTTTGTGCTCTCACCAGTCCAATCCTTCAGTGCTCGCTGCACCCAGGCTCGGTGGTCATAGTTTTACAACTCAGAAAGCTCGTCCGTCCACCTGTCAACCCAGTTCCTTATTTGCAAGCCTAACTGTTTTTAGCTTCTGGTTGTCTCTAAGGAATCTAGACCAGCTCTGTTTCTGGTTGTTTCTGATTCTTCTTCTAGGCACTGACACCCCCTCCTGCCCTCTCCTTACCCCACTCTGATGTTAGGAGGGTGGGCTGTCAATAAGCAAAAGCTCGGCCAGCACCCTGGGGCTGCTGGATGGGGTGTAGGCGGGATGGGGGTGGGTACTGGGTTTGCGGGGGAAGTGCGCAGCCCAGCTGCCAGGGCCCAGACAGTGGCTTTCCTCTTCTGCTGGATGGTCTCCTCCCTACTCAGAGACAAAATGGCATGTGGTTCCCCAGTCCCTGGGTTGGGCGCCACCGGAGCCTGCGGCCCAGAGTCAAATGTTACTGTTTGATCTGCCTGAACCTGGATCAGCAGCTGACAAGCAGCCAGGCAGGCAGAGCGGCTCCTTGCATGTAGGCGGCACTGATTCACATGGGTTGCTGTGAACTGCGACCTGGTATTTACTTTGGCTGTTTGCTATACGGAAGATTGTGAGAAGCTAAGCAGATTTTCCAAGGAGGCAGAGGGGGAGCTGAGAATAAGAATGGGCCTAGGGAGACAGGGGTCAGGCAGGACTGGGAGACGGGAGGAGGCATGAGCATCTTCCCAGGACCTTGGAGCCAGCAGGAGCTGAGGGTCCTGCCCAGAGTATCAGCAACGCCGTGGCATCTTTGTTCTCATGTCTGTGCACGCACTCCTGTCTCTCGGTCTCAGAGGGCTGTAGTGCAGAGTGACAGAGCAGCGCCCTATTCATACCCTGAAAGTCACTGATGGAAAGAGGACGGACTCCATCAACTCTTATCTGCCCCTCTGAGGACCATGGCTGAACTACGCCTGGACCTTGTGGAACCACTGGTCCACCCCATGCCCACCCCAGGGGCTGTTTCCCAGCAGTCTCTCAGGAGCTCTGCAAAGGA
This sequence comes from Suricata suricatta, assembly GCF_006229205.1. NCBI lineage: Eukaryota > Metazoa > Chordata > Mammalia > Carnivora > Herpestidae > Suricata > Suricata suricatta. The sequence continues at coordinate 49,870,134 of NC_043705.1, forward strand.
CTGGTCTGCATTTGCTTCTTGCACACCCTGCGCCTCCTTGTCCCTTGAGACCTGCCTACCTGTTTTGTCCAAGATGATGGGAGGCCAGCAGACAGAGAAAACCTGCCCCAGGGACAGGGGCAGCACTGCGTGTCTGAGTACTTAACTCACTTGAATAGCTCCAGACCAGCTTCCTTCCGTCCTCAGTTAGGAGGTCATTGCATAGTGTTCATTTCCTTTGTATCATTTTTCTCCCTGGGTCTGGTTCACAGGCCCTTGTCCTGAGAACACAGACAGGGAGTGTCAGACTTCCACTCAGATTTAGCAAACTCCTTCACACTGGCAGGAGCTGATTTCCAAAGGCAAATTAACTTTAGAAGTTTCCAAGATACAGGAGACCCTAGGAACCACTGGGAAAAGGTCTGATGGCCCTGGCGGCAGCCAGGGTGATCCTAAATTCAGAGGAAAGAGAACCTAGCAATACCTCAGAGAGCATTTATTTGGGAACCATCTAGAAGAGACAAATGTATTCTAGTAAATGCCAAACTTTAAAAATAACACACAGTATTTTTAGGTGTATAGACACATATCTCTATTTTTCTTGAATAGCAGCCATTGAACCTAATTTATTTATTCTTTTTTGGGATGCTAAGTATCACAGGCTACTAATACTGTGATGTGTTTTAAGATGTGTGGCACTGCCCATCCCTCTCTTGAATGGCCCTAGTCAACTGAGCCTCTGGAGTTCTTGTATTTTTTCCCTCTACTTTTCTCCTTCTGTCTCATTTACTGTTAGGCTACATGTCATAAAAATGATTACATAATAATTATAAGGCACATACAGAATTATTAGAATTAATTAAAAAGTTCAACAAAGTCAGGAGACAAAAATCAATTGTATTTGTATATATTAGCAATGAGCAGTAGGAAAAAACCAATTCCATTCACAATATCTTTAAAAAGAATAAAATGCTTATGAATACATTTAACAAAAGAAGTGCAGGGTTGTACACTGAAAATAACAAATCAGGTCTGAGGGAAACTAGAGGTATAAATAATGGAAATACATTTCATGTTTAAGCTTTGAAAGACTCAATATTGTTAAGACATCAGTTTTCTCCAAGTTGATGTACCAATTTTATAAAAATTCTAGCCTTTTTTAAAATACAGAAAATGGCAGGCTATTCCTAAAATTTATATGGAAAGAAAAACCTAGAATAATCAATTCTGTGAAGGAAAAATAGCAAAGTTGGAGCACTTTCACTTCCCATTTTCAAAACTTATTATGAAGCTACAGTTATTAAGACAATGTGAAACTGGCCTATGGATAGGCATATTGATCAATAAAGTAGAATTGGAAGTCCAATAATAAACCCTTATATTATAGTAGGCTGATTTTGATAAAGGTGTAAGGCAGTTCAGTGGGGAAAGAAGATACATGAATTATCACTAAGGACCTGAAAAGATGTTCAACATCATTAGTCATGAGGGAAATGCTAATTCAAACCACCATGAGATGCCATTTCACACCCGTTAGAATGGTTATAGTCAAGAAGACAGATGATAACATAGGCTGGATAAGATGTGGAAAAATGGGAACCCTCCTACATGGCTGTGAACATGTAAAATAGAACAGCCACTTTGGAAGACAGTTTGACAATTTCTTTAAAAGTTAAACATAAGTTTACCATATACTGTAGCAAGGGAATGAAAGCATATGTCCACACAAAGACTTGCACACAAGTGTTCATCACAATATTATTCACACAGCCCCAAACTGGAGACAGTCCATATGTCCATCAGTTGGTGCATAGAGATATAAAATGTGCTATATCCATGCAATGGAATATTATGCACTCACAAAAAGGAAAGAAGTACTGATACCACTTAGATGACCCTCACAATCATTATGCTAAGTCAAAAAGGCCAGACACAAATGACTACATATTGTACGACTGCATTTATAGGTAATATCTAGTCAAGGCAAATATGGGGATAGAAAGTAGACACGTGATTGGCTGCAGATGGAAACAGGGATTATCTGCAAATGAGACTGAAGAATTTTATTGAGATGATGAAGCCATTCTACAATTCGATGTTAGTGATGGCTACACATCTCTGTAGACTTCTACTGAGTATAGACATATATTAAACTGTCTGCTTTTCTGTCGGAAGGAGAGTTTAAGAGGGCAGAGTCCTGTTTTATTCATCTCCTTGTCCTCCCTTCTGGGAAATATTACGTTTCAGTGAGTCTTGTTAGAAGAGAAGCATGAATGAACAATGAGACCACTACTTTGGTTGCTAGAGGTAACACACTCTTTCAGTCATGGCTCCCGGAGTGTCCTGCATGGCCAGCGTTACCTGTGCCGCACCTTCTGGCCTCCCTCTTCTGAACTGCTGGATGGCTGGTGATCAGCACTTACTGCAAGTCCCTCTAGAATACTGTTGACATGTGTGTCGGTCAAAAGGGAAGCATTCTTGCCCTGCCACTCCCTGGGTCTCTTAGAAGGCCCAGCAAGATCATCTCAGAGGACTATCTGCTCTGCAGCATATGCTCATAACTCTGAAGTTGTCCAGTCACAGGGGGTACAGAGCCAGAGAGAGAAAGCTTCAGAGACTAATGGGTGAGAGGTACACCGGCAGGTGCAAGTGGGGGAGCCGAGCTGAGGGTCTGCAAAGCTGGCTCTTAGAGGCTACAGGCCAGATGTTTCAGTCTGCAAGCCAGACTGTTTGATTTCTCCTACTCTCTATTTATTTTTCCTTCCATTACTCATTCCCTCCATTTGGCAAAGACACACCTTTCCAAAATGTGGCAAATGTTCTTGATCTACAGAAATAAGGTATTGCCCTTTTTATAAGCAGGGAGGAGAAAAGACAAAACAGGTTGCCCTAAAATTTTTAAAACCATTGTCCGTTTTTTTCTTTCATACCACAGAGATCATCGCGTCTAGCCCTGTGTATTTTACAGATAAGGAAATGGAGATCCAAAAAAGGGTAAAAAAACCAAAAACATAAATACCCCCAAACTCTCACTCAGATTAGCATTCTTTGAAAGTGGCGCAGGCAGGGTCCCACCTTAGCTCAGACACTACGGAGGTCAGCCAGCCCAGCCACCAGAGTCAATACCATGTGGCAAGCACAGGCAGGAAGGCAAAGTGGAGTAACTTGATTTCTACCTCTGGTTAAAAATACTCCCTCCATGTGCAGACACCTAGGAGATCACGGGGCTTGAAAGTAAAAATAAAACCTGCTTTCTGACAGTATAAATCTTGTCAGACTAATCTAATTTTTCCTTGCCCTGGGAGCTGGGCTTGGTGGTTTAGAGGGAAACAGACTGCTGGGGTGGGGGATGGGGGGTTCTGCTGCACCGGGCAGGGCCTCTCCACTGGGGGAGACCCTGTGTCATCTGTGCCTGGGTCCCTCTGGAACCTGCTGCCAGGTTGGAGGGAGGTTCCGTCAGCCTCTGCCATCCCAGGAGCAGGGTTCCGTGCAAGGGGGATATGACCACAGGGAAATGAGGGTAGAGGATATCAAGAAGTTTTGTCGGAACAGAGGGTCTCAGTTGCTCTTTCTTGGCTTTTGTTTAATGCCGGGTACTTCCCACATCGTTTCAGACCTAAACTTCAAGGTGGGATCAGTCAGTCCTTCAGAGAGTCTCAAAACCCTCAAGCTGGTGTCTCAGTTGGTGACAGGGACAGACTGCAGAGGGTTCTGCAACAAAATGGTCTGCTGATGAGCTCCAAGTTGGCAGCACTGCATCCCGCAATCAGGTTCTGAGGGTAGGGAATGTTCTGACCCATTTTTTGTTTCACCAAGAGGAGAAACCAGGAGCCATGGTGACATCTCTTCTCCATAATCTTTTACCTAATCTGTATGCCAATGGACAAGGTTTCCCCTCAGTTTTTATTTAAAAAAATGTGTTGTATCAAGAGAGCAAGCTATCCTGATTTCTGAACAAAGGGATTGTTAACAAAAGATTTTCGGAGAGGTTGTGTGTGTCGGGTTGGATAAGCAGCCCAGCTCCGGGGAGGGCTTCGCTGCCCTGGGCAGTGTGCTGCTTCAGGCTGCTTTCCAGGAGGAGGAAAGAATCCTCCTCCCCCGTGTCATGGGACCTGAAGCCCAGATAGGGCAAGTCTGGCAGGCGTCTCTCCTGGGCGGGACTGGCACACTGCACCTGCTGGATGAATGCTTGCTGCACCGTGCGCAGCAGGCGGAGAGCAATGGAGGAAGTGCAAGTTGAGAAATCTGCTCTAGGTCTTCTCAGGGGTATCCCTGGTAAAGTGAGGAGGCAGTGTTTAATTTTTCCTTCTTCACTCCCTCTCCTTTCCTCCTTTGCTCCTCCAACAAATTTGCACCCTAACATAACACCTGCCCTAGGTCATAGTCTTGTCACTTTATTTTAAAATTGTTTTATGTTTTTTAAAAGATTTATTTTATTAAAATTTTTTTCATGTTTTTATTTATTTTTAATTTTTAAAAAATGTTTTATTTATTTTTGATACAGAGAGAGACAGAGCATGAGAAGGGGAGGGGCAGAGAGAGAAGGAGACACAGAACCGGAAGCAGGCTCCAGGCTCTGAGCTAGCTGTCAGCACAGAGCCTGACGTGGGGCTCGAACCCACGAATGTGAGATCTGACCTGAGCTGAAGTCGGAGGCTTAACCAATTGAGCCACCCAGGCGCCCCTGTTTTTTTTATTTATTTTTGAGAGACAGAAAGAGAGACAGCGTGAGCAAGGGAGGGTCAGAGAGAGAGGGAGACATAGAATCTGAAGACAGGCTCCAGGCTCTGAGCTAGCTGTCAGCACAGAGCCCAACATGGGGCTGGAACCCACAAACTGTGAGATCATGACCTGAGCCAAAGCCGGATGCTCAACTGACTGAGCCACCCAGGAGCCCCTAGTCTTGTCACTTTAGACCTCGTTATTACCAACAGTGTCCTTGCTGGCCTTCCTGCCGAGGCTGGTCTCTCTGCTCTCTAGCTAATTTTCTAAAACACGACTCCTATTCCAGGAGGCCACATTGGCTGGCCTAAGCATCCCAAGGCCATTATTGAGCTCAGACTCTTTATTTTTTTAATTTTACTTATTTTTTGTTGTCACATTAGTTAACATACAGTGCAGTCTTGGCTGCAGGAGTAGCTTCCCATGATTCATCACTTACATACAACACCCAGTGCTCATCCCAACAAGTGCCCTCCTCAACGCCCATCATCCATTTCCCCCACTCCCCCACCCTGTCACCCCCATCAACCCTCAGTTTGTTCTCTGTATTTAAGAGTCTCTTAGGGTGCCTGGGTGGCTCAGTCAATTAAGTGTCTGACTTCCGCTCAGGTCATGATCTCATGGTTCACGGGCTTGAGTCTTACATCGGGCTCTGTGCTGACAGCTAGCTCAGAGCTTGGAGCCTGTCTTCAGATTCTGCGTCTCCCTCTTTCTCCACCCTGCCTCTGCTCATATTGTCTCTCTCTATCAAAAAAATAGATAATAAAAAAACATTTAAAAATTTTTAGAAAAATGAATCTTTCATGGTTTGTCTCCCTATCTGATTGTAACTTATTTTTCCTTCCTTTCCTCCATGGTCTTCTGTTAAGTTCTCAAATTCCACATACGAGTGATATCATATACATCTGTCTTTCTCTGACCGACTTATTTCACTTAGCATGATACCCTCTAGTTCCATCCAGGTTGTTGCAAATGAGCCCAGACTCTTCTGCCTGGCATTCATCCTCTTCCAAGGTCTGGCCCGGGGACCACCGATCATGGCACTGTTTATCACTCCCCAGCCTGCTGGTCCCTCTTGGGGACAGGGCCCCTCTCACCTTTGCTCCTACTCTCACTCCACTTGGGATGTCCTCTCTCCTTCTTCACTTAACTAACAATCTTACTCTGACCGTCAGGCCCAGATGCTACTCTTGATGGAAACTGCCAAATAGCCTAGCCCACACTAGTGATGGTGGTGCTGGTGGTGGTGGTGGAGACAGTGGTCCTAGAAGGAGCAGTGACACATTGTTAAGCACTGACTGTGTCAGCCAGTACTGTGTGCTGGGTAAGGCTATCTGGGTACACATTCTGGTTCTGTCACCTATTAGCTGCTGACCTTGGGTAAATTATTTGTATCTTAGTGACTTGGTTTCCTGCTTACATATTGAGGATGATAGTAGTACCTACCTCACAGAATTTACCCATGTAACAGTACTTGGTATAAGGTAAACGTTATCAGAATGTTATCACTATATAGCAATTTGTGTATATTATCTATAATTTTTCAAACAGCCCATGAGGGTGAGTGTTCTTCCCATTTTACAGATAAGGAAAATGAGGCTCAGAAAGATTAAGGAATTGTCCATTGTTACACAGCTCATATGTAGTGGGACTGGGATTTTGACTCTGGTCTGCCTGGCCCCACTGACCAATGCTTTTAATTTCTACAGCACTTAAGGTGGTTGCCCTCAAGTTTAATGTTTGGATATCCCCTAATCCTTTTCTGCATATGTCCTTGTTTCTCTCCTTAAGCCACTGAGGGCAAGATTATTTCCTACACACTGTGTAGTTGGATTGTGATAAGTGGAAAGGCATCTGTGAGCATAGGACACAAATGTTGAACTGTTAGCAGACAGCACTGTGCAGGTACAGACCCTACAGGATTTTCTCACTGGAAGGGCCAGGTCTTCTGCCTTCCAGTCCCTGTGGAGCTGTCCAACACTCGGTTAGTGTCTCCAGCCAGGGAGAGGATTCTGTGGGGGCCTCTGAGATGTCCTTGCTGTCAGGGTCCTGGAGTTGTCTGGGGCTGGCTCTGCTTGTCAGTCAAAGGCCATGGCTCCTGTCGAGGCCACTGTTTGACCCAGCTCTTTCCTTCTGGGTCAACTAAGTGCTCCTTCTTCTTGGCCGCCTGGGTCTAGGGATGGAACAGCTCTGTGGCCACCAGCCTGGGTACTGCACCACCCCTGTGTTGTCCCTACCCCTGCCCACACTTTTGCAAATTGTTCCTTTGTGAGACCATCCTTGGGTTAGCCTGATTTGGGTGTTCCCTCCATTTCCTGATGGGACCTGAGTCCTACTGGCCACACAGGCCTCCTCCCTCCCTTGAAACGTCCATTTATGTTCATGGGTCACGTGGTCACCTCCAGCTGCAAGGGAGGCTGGGGAAGTAGGGATTTAATTCTGGCTTATAAGTTCCCTCCAAACCTCTCTAAGGGAAGACAGCAAGAAGGAAGGTTGTTGGGAACCAATATCTGCCACAAACAATAAGAATGTGGAAAGAACTTTAAAAGCAAACAAAGACATGCAAGCCCAGGATAGACTCCCGAGTGCCAACTGCCTGTGGGCTCAGCACTGCCCTCTCATGACTGGGGCGGCTAGCAGATCTGGTCAGACGGAAGGGCCAGAACTTACCGTTCACCTGACCTGAGCCCATGTGTATTACTGAAGCCCACTTGTGACAGTCCTGCTGTGTGGCCATGCAGACTCAGCTTGAAACTGACAGGGACAGGAAGCTCACTACTTCAGAGCTGGGATCATTAAAGAATGCCTCCTCACACGAGCTCAAATATCACCCCTGCTCCGCTCTGCCCTGTGGGGGGCACACACAGGTCCCTTGTTCTCGTGCCACCATGTGGGAAGGCCTGGCATCCCCTGCCAAGGGGGTTCTGCGTCCTCAGGTCTGTGGGTTCCTCTTACTCCTGCAGTTCAGAGCCCTTTGCAAATGAGCTTCAGCGTGGCTTTCCACTCCTTCCCCCATTTTAAAGATAAATTTCAATAATTTCCTCCCAAGTGTGTCAGGTTCAGGAGCCAGAGTTCCCAGGATGCTCAGTTGGTTAAGCATCCGACTTTGGCCCTTGTGAGTTCAAGCCCTGCCTTGGGGTCTGTGCACTGGAGCTTGTTTTGCATTCTGCATCTCCTTCATTCTCTGCCCATCCCCTGCTTATGCTCTGTTCCTCTCTCTCTCTCAGAAATAAATAAACATTAAAAATTTTAACAAAAAGTTTATAAATAAAAAAAAGAAGCCAGGATTCCCATATTATTGCTGGCTCAGCTCTTATCCCTCCCATCATCTGCTTCTGGCCTAGAGAGATGCACAAGCAACGGGCATTGCTCTGTCCGAAGCCCTCCCTCCCTGCCTTTCCAGCTGCCCGTGTGTGTGTGCTGGGCAGTGACGGAGTGGCCACTGATCTAATTCCCAGACTGCCTTCACACTCGCTCGTCAAGGCCACTTGATGGAAGGGGTGGATTCAAGAATAGGAAGTGCCCAATTATAGTGTGCTTGTGGGAATGGTGTTAATTAGTAATGTGAGTATTGTAGCATGTCCTCCAATCTGTTTGCTCAAATACGTTAACAATACCTCACAGTGGCAAATCAAATGTTAACCCTTCATGACTTTCTCCTGTATGCTACAGGTCTAGGGAATCAATTTAAGAGGGGGACTGACATTCTAATTAGAGGTGTGGAAGCTTCTGAGTGGGTCCTGCACACAGGGTGGACAACTTGGAAGAGTGTTATTAAGGATCGGGTTTATAGGAAGAGATGGGTGAGTAGTTAAGGAGGATGTTGAATTAGAAAGAGCCTAAAGTAAGGATCAAACCAAAGGGATGTGGTGGGCATGTTGGTACCTGGGCAGAGAAGCAGCTACGGGACAAGGGGTCAGGGTGATGGTGGTAGCAATGGCACAGAGCTGTGGGGCTGCCCAGCCCAGGAAATAAGTCCTTGAACTCTGGATCTGAGGAAGGGCATTTCTTCATGCTGAGCATGAAGCCTCTTACCTGAGCAGGTTGCTTCATGAAGGAGTCCTACGGACTCTGCTCAGTCTGAACTCATATAATGCCAGCATTGGATATGATCTTGAGGAGCTCAAGTTCAATTGCCCTGATGGTAGATAAGGCAACAGAAGCCAAGAAGAGCTAAGTGATGTGTGCAAGGCACATAGCTGACGAGTACGGGGGCCAAACTTGAAGGCAGGTTTTCCAGTTCTGCATCTGGCGCTCTCTCGGTTGCATAAAGCTGCTTCATTGTTACTTTGTTGTATCATTTACTCAGGAAATGTTTTAGGTAATTCACTCATTCTATAAAGGTCAACTATGTATCAGACATTGTGCTAGAAACCCTCCCCTCCCCACCCCAAGTTGCCCACAGTGCTATAGGAAAGGCAGATAGAATAAATAGTTGCAAGTAAATGCAATGTCAGGCATATTGGGGTCAGTTGTTGGTGCGCTGTGAGCAAAGAGGAGGGACCCGGCGTGAGGGACAGCTTCATGAAGAAGGGCCAATAAAAAAATGTCATTTTCATAATTATCAAGCTTACATCCAATCTCATGTATGCCAAGCACTGGAAATAGTCCAACATCCAAAGAAGGGGAAGCTAGGAGGGGGCATCTAGCACACTGGTGGAGACCATAATGGATGAGATTTGATTCAGACACACCCGTGTTCAAACTCGGTCTCCAACATGTCCTGTCTGGGTGACCTTGGCAGTAACATTTCCTCAGTAAGGGAAGCCAAGGACTGCATTGACTGGTTAGGAGGATGCAATGAGAGAATGTAGGAAATGCATTTAGCACGGGGCACACAGTAAACTGTCATTACAGGCTTTGTGTTATGCTCGGCCTGTGTGAATTCCAGGTAATATGATTCCAGCTGACGATGTGGCTGGCGGTGGGAATGATGACTTTGCCCCAGATGGCAGCCTGCCCTCCATCCGAAGCGGTCAGAGGCCCCTCTCTGAATTCACAGAATCAGAGAGCATTAGCCCACACTCTCCCTGAGAAAAGCCTGCTGTTGAGAGAACAGCTGCTTCAACAAAACTCCGACGTGCTTTCTCTCTTGCTCTGGGCCTGCAGTGTTAATTAGGAAGACTGCATGCGTGAATGCTTGGCCTTTCTTTTTTCTAATCTCTCTAAAAAGCTCTTTTATCAGCACCATGAGTAGATGTGCAAGGTCTCGAGTCTTGCAAAGATGTGTGAAGAATATGCAGGAGGTGCCGCCTTCTTTGACACCTGCCCCTGCACACCCTGGGAGGGAGCTTCAGAGCATTTTGTCTTCTGTTCCTGGCTCCCAGATGGCCCACGCGACTGTCGACTGTCGCTTCCACTTAGAACAGCTTTCCTACTCCCTGCTCCCACCTGAGCCTGGGCCTAAGGAGTTGGTGTGAAATTGGAAGGGTCAGGCTTCGCTGACCTTCTCTGAAGCAGAGCAGAGCATGCCAAAGAGAAGGGGCCAGACAGGACAGACCAAATTGGGCTCCATGGTGGCCTGGGCGCATGTGCTGGGCCTGGCGGTTGCCCCCATTCCTGAGCACTGCCCCTGAGAATGACCATGTGGTGGCCTTCCTTGGGAGAGGGGAGGTGGAGAGATGGGGGGGGGGGGCTGCAGAATGTGCAGGACAGAGGCCAGGACAAGGACGTGGTGTTCTTTCCTCACTCTCATCAATGAGCACCAACCTTTAATGACTGGCAGACTCAAGCATGTGGCTGGTCCCTATCTTTCCCTGACACCATTCCAAGGCAAGATTGAGCATTTTCTTGCATTTCTTAAAAAGGAAACTCATTCCACAAGGTGGTAGTCAGAAATGTAGACTTAACCAATGGTTTATAGTGGGCCAAGTCTTACTTCTCCGTGTTTGGCCACAGGATCTCCCTCCTTCTCCATTCCTTTTGCACAAAGCCACGAATTTCCCCCCAAGTGCTTTCTGCTGCTCTGAGGACTTCCTGGACAACTCTGTTTCTTCTGTCTGGTTTGAGCACTCACTCTGCCCAGGCCCTGCTCCTTCCGCGTGGGTCTTCTCTCACATCACCAGCTCAGCAAACATTATCCACCACCCTGACCCTGAGTGGCTCAAAAGCAGTGGGGACCACAAATAGCCAACATTTCTTGTCACCAACAAAAGGAAATAAGAGTTTAAAACAGCACAGATGCGTGTAAAGTGGAATGTGAATGACCCCACTTAACCTTTCTCCCAGACTTCAGTCCTGTTCCTGCTTTCTCTGCGGTCCTCCAGTTCCCTCCTCCACTTTCTGGATTCCTGCCAGGGTGACTTGTGAATGACTCATGACTCTCTTCCTTTCATGGCACATGAGCATTTCTACTTCCTTGGACCCAGGAGGTATTATTCATGTTTTGTTCTGTTTTGTTTTGTTGCATTTGAATTTGCTGCATTTAGAAATTTTGGAGAGTCGTCCCGTTGGCACCCAAATGAAAATCACCAAAAGGAACTCCAACCTGCCTTCCAAATAAATATAGAGTGACAATCTCACAAATGTAATGGAACTAATCATAGCAAATTAGTTTTTCTGGTACAAAACATTCTTTCAAAATGTGCTAGAGGCCTTGTGCTGGACAGATTCTCCCTTGGAGTGAAGCAAAAGACATGGCTTACCTAGTCTGTTCCCTCTGTCTGTGTCCCAAAGACCAGTGCAGCACTAATGGGATCAGGTATTCATCTTGCTGGGGGCAGGTATTAACAAGACCACCACATCAAGGGAAAACACTCATGCCTTCCCACTCAGAATAGCACCAGCAAAGATGGTCTTCCATGCCAGCCTTATGTATCTGACACCCTCACGTCTTGAGCTGATGCTGCGATCCATTCCTAAACCCTCTCAGAGCTGTGCAGGCACTTTGGGGAGGGGCATGAAAGTTTGACAGTGGCATTAATCCAACACATTCCTGCACCGGGATCTGTCAGCAATTCACAGTGCACTACCTTCTACCACGAACATAAAATGCTTGAAGTAGTCCATGAAATTTAAGTTGAAACAAAATTCAAGAGTTATATTTTGTTTTCCTTTGGAGAAACTGCAGACTCACCTTTTGATCAACATGACAGGGCCAAAGCACATGACTCCCTTATTTCAGGGATTTACTTGAGATATATACATTTGTACTAGAATTCTCTGTGTTTATAGAATACATATAAAGTATTATGACATGTGTCTCTAAAATATATGGGTCAATATATGTCACTCACTCTAATACATATAGGAGACCCCTGCATAACACATATATATGTGTGTATAAAATGTGTATAAAATGTCAATGACACTTTGCATTAAAAACATCCACGCTCTCCTCGGCTTTCTGTAGGTCTTTAAGAGCATGTTTGTGTCATGGGACAATAAATAGAGAAGTTGGCAGGCTAAGGATCAGCCCCACGTTGCAGTACTTGGGGACGAAAACAGAGGTATTGATTTCATGAAGGTTGAGCTGATTACAGTTGAGTAGTATTCCTCCAACTTCCCTTTCCCCAGGTGGCATTCTGAATTCCTCTTGCTACAGCTGCACACGGCTGTGTATCCACGCCTGGTGAAATGGAACACTGAGGGCCTGACACCTGGGCTGTGGGCCCATCCGCCTCTCCACAGTGTGGGCAAGCATTCCGTGAACCCAACCCAGCTGTCTGAGCAAAGTGCCTTGGGCCAAAAGGGGGTGCCTGGCAGAGATTTGTGATGGAGGTGGTGCAGGGCAGGGACGGGTGGGGCCTCCCTTTGTCTCTGCTGCTGCAAAACAGGGTGGCTCTCCCCACGTGACTCCCCTTCTTTAGGGCTGCTTCTCCTTGTGGGGTTAATTACACCAACTTGAATCTCAAGGAGGGTGAGTTAATTGCCAGACACTTTACAATTATGAGGAGCCCATGAGGTGCTTCACCACCATAAAGCATTACATCTAATTATTGTTCATAATCATAAAGGTTCAGAAGTGCCAAGGGCTCCCATGGCAACCTTAACTCTTCTCTTTCTCTCTCTTAACACACACACACACAGTGATAGACTATTTCATTACGGTATTAAATGCAGCTCATAAACCTGCCATATTAGTGGGCAAATATTTATTTTTAAAGCTGAGATAAGTAGGCAGTTGTAGGGTAATGATTCTTCTTCTAAATGCTCCAGGCAGTCCCCATCCTCAGGGCGATGACACTCACAAGGCACACAGAATGTTAGCCAGTGCACCTTATTTCATTGGCAACAGCAAAATCTTTGTAAGGTAGATGTCATGAGGAAGGACATGGAGTGTGACTTTATTTTTTAAATATTTATTTTGAGAGAGAGAGAGAGAGAGGCAGAGAGAAAGGAATAGAGAGAAAGAATCCCAAGCAGGCTCTGCTCTGTCAGCATAGAGCCCAATGTGGGGCTTGACCTCATGAACCACTAGATCATGATCTGAGCTGAAATCAAGAGCTGTATATTTAACATACTGAGCCACTCAGGTACCCCTGTGTAATTTTTTAAATGGTATTTTGGTAAGATTAGCTCAGATTGACTGATAGTATCTTATAAATATAGAAGATATAACCAATGATCACTTGAAAGGCTTATTTACAGGGAGATAATAGGATGTGTCCCAGAATGCAAACACGAGGCTGAGAGACTTGACAAGTTTATCAAATTGTCCAAATGAACTGGAGATCAAAGTCCAATATAAAGGCAGTTTGACTCCTATATATATATATATCTGGTTTTGTGCATAGTAATGGCAGCATCAGCAGAAGGAAATCAAACTTATATATATGGACGCACTTGGAATCCAGCCTTGGGTGTAGTCAGAAACGTCTGCAATAGGAAGTTTCCTAAAGGGGTTGGTTTTGGATTTTCTGGAAATGCTGCCACCATAGAGGTCTCTTGTTGATGCTCCACTGTTATCATTTGTTTGAGAGTGTATTCTTGGTTCTGTACTTATTAGTGGAGGACACTGGTGGAATTTGGCTTTCTTCTGCATACCTGGAGCCTAGAGCTGCTTTCTAGGACTTTCCTTTTTGAAGAAGAGTAGCTTTGACTGCTGTGTTTCACTCAAGTGTGGAGAGAAGAATGCTAGGCGCTTTCAGTAAAGTCTTTGTGTCTCTTATGACCTGTGTTCGGCAAGTTATTTGCCTCTTTGTGCCTTTGTTCTTTGTAAATGGACATGATTATAGGTTACCTATCTCTTGGGCTTGTTATGGGAAGTAAAAGAGTTAATATGTAAAGCCCTTAGTATGGTGCAAGATAGTACTGGGTACTATTATTGATGTTATCATTAAGTGGTTTTGTATAGAAGTAGTGAAAGTGTTTCCTACTTAGAACTGAATAAAAACCTGTACTGGCTTTTAATTATAAACACAAAGAATTGAACCCAAGAGTGTTTGGGTGACAAAGTAATCCATGAGCAATCACAAGTCACGGTCAAGTGCCAGGCAGGACTAAAGCGCATTGCTGAAATGAGCAGTCCGCACGTACCATTATGCTGATGCAGTAAGAGCTGGGATATTCATCACATTGATGTCATGTTCAGAGCGAAACCTTGGTTGCTAAAGGAATACCAGAGGAGAAACACCAGTGTCTAGGATGCAACACAAATTCAGGAACACATGATAATAGCGGAACTCAGCAGTGAGTGGGGTCAAGGAAGAAAAAGTCGGATATGAAGCTTCTTGGGCAGCTCTACTTTGTACCAGCCAAGGGACGTCCCCATCCTCATGAAGTCCCCTGTGCCTCTGTGAGGATCAAAAGGAACAACTGTTAGGACTTCAGTGGCAGGACTGGGATATGGGTCTAGTAGGTGTTGAGTCATCAGTCAGCCTATTGCCTGTACAATTATGAAGCCCGTGCTTTTGTTTCCATTTCATCAAGAACTACAAAACAAAAGTTCCAAGGCCTGGGCAGGAGTGATAGAATCACTACATTTTTGCAAATGTGGGGACCAAGTCTGGGGTGATGGGGAGCCAGTGTGGGTGACCCAGAAGACTCTGGCCTCTTCCTCCAAGTAGCCTATGTATGAACACAGCATGGAGCTGCCGGCAGTCTGGAAGGAAGCATTTTATTTAATCTGTTGAGTCAGCTACCTATTTATTAAACAAATATTTATTGAGAATTTTCATATGCCAAACTCTGTACTGGGCTCTGAATTATAAGAACGCACAAGACAGATGTGTCTGTAGGCTGGTGACAGGCCATTGTAGTATTGTTGGTAGGCATCATGGTAGCAGAAATGGGAGCACAGACCACTTTTGAAGAGAAATAGGGGTCCTGAGCTACCTACAGCGGTGGAGAGGTCAATCTCTCCATAGAAAAAGAGACAATTCAAATTTGGTGTTTATCTTAAGCAGAATCAGCCAATTTTGGTGAAAGTTCATTGAGTTCTTTAAACCATAGGGCTAGTCCTATGATATGCATCCTATCCCATTACTACACACAAGATAAGCTGAGTTACGCTAACTCTGGCAAAAGCTTTGCCTTCTTTATGTCATAGACTCTTGGGCCTTGGACAGGACAACATACTGTCAGCCAGAGGTGAAAACACAGGACAGAACCTAGAGCTGAGCAAAGGCTAGGACGTCTGTTCCACTCCAGAGATCTCTCCAGGGGAGAGAAGAGACTGCAGTGCAGGATAGAGATGATTAAGATTTAAAGGCAGATTTCAATTTAATATTTCTTAAAGGCCTCAAAAACATACAAAAAGGTTTGAAACACATAACAAAATCCATGATAAATCTCCCCATCTCTCTCTTACCTCACACCACAATTCTTTGCCCAGTTACCTTCTGGGGAACTTATGAAGTTTAAAAATGAAGGTGAAACTAGTACTTCCAGCAATGCTAGGATTCCTGGTACACCGAGTCATTTTTCTTCCATACTATGTAGAGGTCATTTATTTTGTACGCTCTTGACACTTACCTACCAAACCTTAGGGAGATTCCTCAACCATGCCGATGTTTATCATTTACTATACCTAAAGGATTTTTTGTTGTTTATATTAAGTTTAGGTAGGCTAAATCTATTTTCTCCACTTTACACAGAGAACTCGGCAAAATCAGAATGTAAATCCCAGTAGCAACAGAAGAGGGTAATAGATCTGAAGGAAAATAGCATTGAAAGAATCAAGATTTATAATTCAAACAGATTAGTTATTAACTGTTGGTCTGAAGAACTATGATATTGCCCTATATTTTAAGCATCTCTTAAATAAGATTAATTTTTAGAATGATAGGGAATGCCACTCACGAGGGGAAAATAACAATTTACTTATCATGGTAGATTACTTATTAAAAAGCATTTCATTGTAATTTAATCTGGTGAGTCAGAATCTGCACCTAGAGATCAGTTATCACCATCCTAGTGTGAAGCTCATTAATTGAGGGGCGGTGGAAGAGGCAGAGAGCACGAGGAGGACCAGACCCACAGGAGGCCCATGGGCTCGGTGCCGGCCTGTCTGTGGGCCCGCTCTCTGGCTGCATGAGGAGCCCGCACTGGGGACAAGGCAGCCTTTTCACACTGTATTTAAGCAATAGCACTGTCCTTTGTGATCCTGCCTTCAATTTATATCACATTTATTTTCTGATTATAAAGTAGATACATAACAATCATTGAAAATATTTGGAAAAATTTTTAATAAAGCATCAAGAAGAAAATAATAGCTTTTAAAGATTCACTGGAGACACACCCTGGTAACAACTCCTTTTATCTGATGCACTTACACCTACAGTGATTTGAAAGAGGGCCGGGGCCTGCTGGGAAGTGCAAAGACCCTGTGATTAGAGCAGGTTGTGTGTCCAAGGGGAGCAAGGAGGCTGGTGTGGCTGGAGAAGAATAAGCCAACTGTAGCGGGGAGAAAGTTAGAAGAGGTAGTCAGAGAGAGAAATGAGGGCTGGGACTTACAGGCTCTTGTAGGTTAGAGTAACGATTTCGGGTTTTATTCTGAGTGAGGTAGGAGGCCACTGAAAGGTATTCATCAGGGAGTGATATAATAGGAATAACCTTCTAAAGGCTCTATCTTCTTGGGAGAGGTGAGGAGGACAGCACAAGGACAGAAACATGAAGCCATTTCAGCAATTCAGGAAAGAGATGATGTTGGCTCAAAGATGCAATTGGCAGAGGTAGTAAAAAACCACAAAAACAAAAACAAAACAAAAAGGTTAGATTCTGGATGTAATTCCAAAGTGGAGCCTACACGATCCATGATAAATTGCATGTGAAGTATAAAAAAGAGGAAAGATAGTCCCTACATTTTTGTGTTGGGCACAAGAACAGAGTTGCCATTCACTGAGAGGTGGCAGATCAAAGTCAGGACAATAGGAGCTTAGCTGCGGACACATCACATGTGAGATGTCACAAGACATCCAAGTGGAGGCAGAAAGTAGATTTATAACCCTGGAGTTCAGGGTGATGTCTGGGCTACAGATTTAAATTTTTGAGTTGTCAACACGGAGATGGTATCTGAGGTCAGGAGGCTGAATTAGATTACCCAGGGAGTGAGTGTACATAGAAATGAGAAGGGATCTGGGGATGAGCCTTTAACATTTAGAGAATGACAGCGGAGCTCCAGAAGGAACAGCAGGGAGGAGGAGAACCAAAGGCTGGTGTCCCAGAGGTCAGCTGAAGAAAGGCTCTCAAGGAGGAGGCGGTAATCAACGACTAAATGAAAACTGCTGATAGGTTCAGTAAGATTTGCTGAGCAATGACCATTGGCTTTGGCAATGCTGAAGTCATCAGACACCTTGACAAGAACAGCTGCAGTGGAATATTGGGAGTGCAGCGGTTCACGAGGGGACTGGAAGACAGACAGTGGAGACAACAGGTATTGGCCAAACAGTAGCACAAAGTAAATATTCAACAAAATTCTCAATATTCATTGTTAATGTGGAATGATGAGACACCCAACTATTTACTCAGAAAAGAGGGACACACTTCTGTCTATGGTCATCTGTGAGGACCAGCTTGCTAGGTCTCTGTTAGATTAGGAAGAGTGAAGATTTATAGAAAAAAAGGGCTTCAGAGAAATGCATATGTTATTGGCATATCTCTAAAGATGAAGTAGGAATGTCTAGCAGAGAACTCCTTCACCATCCATTAGTTGTCATCAGAGAAGTAAGGCAAAAATGGAATAATTTGATAAAAGTAGCTCGCATTTTTCTGATGGTTTTCACTTTGCAAAAGTGCCTTCACACATGTCACCTGATCCTCACACCAGCAGGGGAGGGAGCCATTATTTCACAGTTGAGAAAATGGGGCCTTGGTCAAGGTCAGAGATGGTATGAATAGAGGAGCTGGGACTCAACACAAGGTTTTTTACTCCAAATCTCAGCTCTTTCCACTTTATCATCCTGCCTCTCTCAAAAGGCAGACATTGCTTTATTACTTTTTCAAGTATGCTTACAATAATTAAATACTTATCATGGGTTAGGCCCTGCTTGATGGACTTTCTGTGAATGTACCACGTACTCCTCAAAACAACCCCATCAGACAATCACTGTTATTACCCTCACTTTTTAGATGAGGAAATTGAAACAGAGAAGCTAAGCAACTTGCCCAAAGTCACACAGCTAAGAAGCTATGAGTTAGGATTAGAACCCAGGGGTTTTGACTTTAGAACCCAGGCTCTTAACTACATTTTGCTGTTTTATCTTCTACATACCCAGCCCTTCAAGCAGAGATAATATCAACTGACTTGACCACAGTCACCTGTTGACTGATGCTGATACTAGTCCAGAACTCTGATCATTTTGATCAGTAAAAGGGAATTTGATTGAGCATCTTCTAGAATGATGTGTAGTGTCAGATACTTTGAAGTTAGGCACAAAAGAAGTGGAGATGTGGTTTCTTCTTTCAAGGAGGGTTTTTTTTTAAATTTTCCATTTTTTATTTATTTTTGAGAGACAGAGAGAGACAGCACGAGCAGGGGAGGGTCAGAGAGAGAGGGAGACACAGAATCTGAAGCAGGCTCCAGGCTCTGAGCTAGCTGTCAGCACATAGCCCAAAGCAGTGCTCGAACCCACGAACCATGAGATCATGACCTGAGCTGAAGCAGGATGCTTAACCAACTGAACCACCCAGGTGCCCCTCAAGGAGGTTTTAGTAGCAGCCAGCATGCCATCTTGTGTGGCAATTCTCCTGTGATTCAGGGCAGTAGGTCTAGTTGATTGTTACTGTTCAGCAAATACCTACTCTCCCCTACACCTTTCTCTGACCCATAGAACAAGTGTACTTCCTTATCCATCTTGGGCTTGGCCATTTGACCTGCTTTGGCCATTACAGCATTGGCAGATCCAAGTGGGTCTGCAGAGTGTGGCTTGGTCTCTTGTCCTCCATCCACCAGGAGAGGAACATGTCCCTGTAGCTCCTTCAGTCTGAGTCCCAGAATGAGAGACACAGGGAGCAAACTAGGCTCTGGCCTGCAGCCTAGGGCCATGCCTAGCTGACTCCAGTTGAATTCAGCTGAGCTCAACAGAGCCGCAACTCAGATCCGTGGTGAGAAATAAATAGTTGTTGTTGAAGTCATTCAGGTTGTCAGAGTTGCTGAGCAGCACTATTATACAGTAGTTGGTTAACCCACATGGGAAATGTAGATTGAAAAATCACAATGTAGTTGGAAAATTTAGTGACCATCTTATAATAATAAATTGAAAGGCAAGAAGTATCTGTGAGTTTGGAACAGATCAGTTCACAGCAGTCCCAGCTAACAACCAGTCTTTCCCCCAGGAGCCCTACTTTGGAACTAATCTTTGAAGAAGAGGAAACCAAGTGCTTATACACTTCTCTGTTTCTTTTATATTAGACATGTTAACCATGATGACTGCCATAGGAGAAATTGCATGGCATTAGGCAGGGGCAGACTTAAACAGCCATGTGTGAAGTCACACAGAGGTGACCCAGACTCTCCCAGCTACCTCTCATTGGACTAGAGGCAGGGTGACGTGAAAGCAGCAGACTCGTAGGCTGGCTTGAAAAAAGTGATTAGCTCAGCCAGTCAAATCCATGGCAATTTGAATTAGGAAGTACAGAAACTCAGAAGCCTGTGCAAGTAGAGATGCAGAGAAAAACTGGGTAGAAACAGAGGAGAGGCACAGTGTCCTGACATCATGACTCAACAGCTATAGGGTGAAGATCCACAAAGCCCTCCTGCAGGGAGCTCCTTGCTGTTTCACATCCAGAATTGCCCTCCAGCTCCACTGTTGGTGAAGCTTGGCTCCCAGGCACTTCTTATATGAAGTTCCAGAGTATCTCTCCATTACTGCTCAATACACAATCTCTAGCTGAGCCCCAAGCTGACCTATTCCTTGCACACTTACCAGCCACCCTAGAAAAGCCCTTGGTGGTTCTTCCCCCCACGGTCTATGGTTCTGAGAGAGGACAGGCAGCAGCTACATCTTGTGTCGTTTTGATGACCTTCTGTGATATTGACTATTACAGTTGAAAATGCAAAGAGAATCAATTGAAATAAAACACCACCAAGAGTGTCCCTTTGAGAGTGAAGGGCGGAGATGATTTTCAGGCTGTTGATTAGCATGTGCACCCACAGAACCGAGCTCAAGATCAGCAGATATGATAGAAAAGGTGTGAGGTCCTGGTGGCCTCAAGGAGGAAGCCACGAGGCATAGGGGGCAGAGAGGGACTTGATGATCATGGAAATAATGTCTTGTGCTGTGAAATGAGCACCACCAACACTTTCTCATTTGGAGAGGCTGTTTAACTTCTTCTGAAAGTGATAGGAACAAATGTGGTTACTGATATGCTCCATTTTGAAAAACTGTTTCATCATTCTTAAAAGAAAAATGAGTCATTTGTTTTTCTCACCACCTCTGAACAATGAAAAGAGAAGTTTCAAGTGGGTCCCTTATATGAAGTTGGGGGCCTTGTGGACTGTGGCCAGTCCTGGAGGCCCTAACCATGACCTGTAGGGCAGGAATATGTGGTGCTCTCCCCGTGGTCCACCCACCGTGGGCAGTGGATGGACTTCTCCGTCTTGGCCTGGACATTTACAACCCAGGGACTTGTCACTCCACTATTTTATATACAAGATGAGAATTTCTTTATAATAAAAAAGTAGTTAATTCCCTTATCAAACACTGCTCAAATAATACAAAGTAGTAAGGTAACATAATTTTCTAAATACAGAAAAGGGCTTGGATAGTGACTGCCAGAGGTTACAGATGGGGGGCTCAGGAAGGGGATGGGTGATGAGCAGCTTTGTGTCTTGATTGCAGTGGGACGAAATGGCATAGATCTATAAACACATCGTGCCCATATCAGTTTGGTGGTTTTATTACTGTGTTACAGCTATGTAAGATACAACTATTGGGAGAACCTGAGTGACCTCTTTGTGCTGTTTTTGCCAATATCCTGTGAATCTATGAATCTAAAATTATCTCAAAGTAAAAAAAGTTTTTGTTTGATTGGTTGTTTTTATAAAACCAGCATACCATGATTAAGAAAGTTAAAAAGATGTGGGATGCCTGCGTGGTTCAGTCGGTTAAGTGTGTGACTCTTGATTTCGGCCCAGATCATTATCCCAGGGTCGTGGGATCAAGCCCTGTGTGAGGCTCTGTGCTGACTATATGGAGCCTGCTTGGGTTCTTTATCTCCCTCTTTCTCTGTCCTTCTCCTGCTTATGTGCATGCGTGAAACATAAATATTAAAAAAAAAAGTGAAAAGACCTGGTCACCATGTGGAAAAATTTTTTTGCAATACATTTATGTGACAAAGGGCGCAAATACAAATTTGTAAAGCATTCCAATAAGTCAGTAAGGTCAAGGGACTCAATAAAACCAGATAAAAGACAGTATCTAAACACCCGATGACCACTTAAAAAGGTGTCTAACACCATTATTCATTAGGAAAAGGCAAATGAAAGCCACAGTGAGATACCACCACACATACCCATTAGAATAGCTAAAATTTAAAAGACTGACAAATACTGAGTTTGGTGAGGATATGGAACAATTAGAATCTTCATATATTATAGACAGGGATGTAAATTGGACCTGCCGCTTTGGAAACCTCTGGAGATTGAATTTCCCAGGAAGCAAACTCTGTGATGAAGATAAGCATGTTGGAAGTTTATTAGGCAGTACTGTTGGGACTGGCACCTGGGAAAGAAAAGGAAAAGGAAGCACAGAAAGGTTTGGGCAGAGGGCAGAGCTGGGCTACAACGCAGTCTCAGGAAAGACCTTATGAGGAGCTCTAAAGCTGGGATGGCCATTCAGAGTTGTTCTGGTTTGGGGCTAAGGAGCTTGGTTTTATGCCTCAAATCGGTCACTGGCCTGGGACAGAGTTGTGACCTTGGGCGAGGCGCCTCTCCCCAGCCCAGGCTGAGTCCCTGGTTACAATGCTCTTCTCAGGCCAGGATTCCTTTTACCACCAAAATGGGGCACAGGAGTATCAAGCGTTGCCCAGATGAGTCACCTGGGTCTGAATGACATTCCTCCCTGCCCACCTCCTGATGATCTATTACTGCCCGAATAGTGGTTCCTTTTCTTACCATTAAATCTCTTGGCAGAAAGAGCAAAAAATGCCCAGGCAGCAGCCATATTTCCATGGTACTCTAGCTATGTCCTCTAGTGGGAGGGTTCCCCTTCTGGGGAACCCCTTCTGTGGAACCTTTAAACCCATAGAGCCCAGACTTGCAGGGATATGATGCGCAAAATCTGTCACTAAGAGTCATGTTATTGTGAAGTCTTTCCTCCTCCTATTGCTTTGTTCTTAGACCAATGTATTCAATCTACTGGGGACAAAGAAGGTCCCAAAGAGGACATGTAAAGGTCAATGATTTAGAATGTACATTGTGTGCTGGAGGATGGCACCCAATCCTGCAAGATACCACCGCCAAATTGGCATATGAGCTGTTCCTCAACAGGATATTTCATCACTTTTTGGGTTATATGGCATTTGACATAACTAGCGAATCCTATAGTTGTGCCCAATCACAGGGATGTTTTGCTGTCAAGTGGTGGATCACCCTGTAAACTTCAGATAGTAGAGTTGGCTCGAACTCTGTGTGCAAGAAAGATAAGCCCATATCTAAATATGTCTTTAGTGTTGTCAAAATGAGGCATTGTCCCACTAGGATGACAGAGGTTTAAGTAATCAACCTGGCACCAAGTGGCTAGTTGACCTGTTTGAGGGATGGTCCTGTATCAGAGGCTTATCACTGACTGGTCACTGTTGCTAGCAGGTTGGACATTCAGTAGCAGCATGGGCAAGATCAACCTTTCTAAGTGGGAAGTATGTTGCTGGTACCATAGACAGTCATTATCCCTACTGTGATTGCTCCATTCATATGTGCATTGTGCCTGCACTGGCATGGCCAATGATAGGGGCTGATGTCAGCTGTATTTTTAATGATGTCTGTCTGGATTTTTATTGGTTTTTCCCAGGGTGGAGTGTTAACATGAAATACTAAAATCTCCATACTATAAGCTCATTCCCATATGTCCCTCCACATCTTTCTACCCTAGACTTGTCTCTAACCTTCCTGTTTCCTTCCAAACCTTTATCAGCTGGATAAGCCATTTGCTATTGTCCATGGATCTGTGTATATTTTACCCACTGACTACTTATCTCATCACACAAAGTGGATGACCAGATTGAATGCCCAAAGCTCTGCTCATTGAGATGATCTCCCCTCACCATTGTCTTTAGGGTCATCCATGAATATGAACTACCATCTGTTTTTGACTTGTGCTCAACATTCAAACCAACACATCTATGAACTGAACTGGTCTTAAGGGATACTCCACGTGGCCTTAGGTGTGAGCTGAAGAGTAAGCACTCTTCAGCTGAAGCAGTTCCCAAAGAGGGCTGACAGCTGGCAGCAGTCCCTGCAGCTAGGAGGAATGTCCTGAAGGAGAATCTGAGGGAATTATTGTGAAGTCCACTAGAAGCATCTAACCCTTAAACATATATGTACCCTATCACCCAGACATTCCACTTTTAGGTATAGATGGAAAAGAAATGAGTGCTTTTGTCCAATAACAACAAAAAATAATATAAAAAATTCACAGCAGCTTTTGTCATAATAGTCCCAAGATGGAAACAGCATATATGTCCATCATCAGAAGAGCTAAATAAATTAGGAGTATAGTCATACAGTGGAATATGAAACCATAATATAAAAGAACAAACTGCTGATATATATAATAATGTGTTTGAATCCTACAAACATTATATTGACTAAAAAAGCTGGAGCCCAAAGAACATATACTGATTTCGTCTCTATGACTTACCAAGGACAGGCAAAACTAACTCATGGTATTTGAAGTAAGAACAGTCTTCACTTCTGGTAGAGGTTGGTGGTATTGCCTGGGAGCTTTCCGGGTGGTAGAAATATTTGTATCTAGACCTGAAATTTGATTACATCAACATATATTTAACATATATATGTAAAAATTCATGAAGCCATACACATAAGATTCATATACTTTACACATTTCACTTTCTTGTATTTTAATCTCGATTTTAAAAAACCCAAATAAATAGCATATGCAAGTGAAACAAAAAATGAAAATGTACAATAAAAAAGACATGTCATTCCTAAATATGTGACACTTCTGCTTTGACCTTCTCAAAGGAGGCAAAGTTCTTTAAGGAGGCAAAGCTTTAAAGCATAAATACTATGTAAATCCCACTTTGTTATTGCTACATTACTTAGAGTCACAGTGTCCTGAATTTACCTGATCTGATCTTCTTTGGGTCTTGGGGTTTCTGCTCAACTGTCCTTTCCATCAATAGCAGCGTCTTCTCTCTGACTTTCCTGGAATAATTTCCATTTCTGGAGCAAACTGCATCCTACAAAATATAAACAGACCCTACACCTGTAAATCTTCTCTTGCAGCTGATGTCCCTCTTTTATATTGGAAACATTTGATGTCACGGTTTCTCAGATATTTTCAATTACCCTGTCACTTCCCTTCCCCATCCTCCAAGCCTTTATGTGTGTGAATGATTTAGCAGGATTCAGTAATCAGATATTTAAAGGGACCAGCTTCTTGTGAAACAAGACAAATTTTTCTGCACAAAATTAACCCAGTTAACACTGTGTATGAGTTATATACAGTCTTGTTCCCATGGTGAATATGTCAGGCAATGATCTATCCATGTTTGGGGTAGCCAGGTATGATAGGAACATTCTATTCAAATTATTTAACCATTTTCTTCAGCTGTAAAATAGAGAAGTAATAGGTAATAGAATTTCTGTGGGACTTAGGTCAACATATATAAAGCACTAAAACAGATCCTGGTAATGATGAGTACCTTAAGGAGAATTCTGATCAGAACCATGTGGCTCACTGAGCATGTGCAGAGTATGTCCATGGAAACCAGCAACAGCAAGAAAATGCCTACAGTACAAATAAATGTACCTTACTCGGGAAGACAAATCCCAAACAGGAAATATTTCCTGCTGTTAATAGGCAACACAGAAAGAATGATTTGTTACGTGGAAAGAATTTCTTTAAAGACTGAGCTCAATTAATTATTGAAGATGTATGTGATGAGTAGGCAGGATAATATCAAGGAGTTCTAAATTATTTACACTTTATTGCTCTTAGTCTGTGGGTGTTTGACATGCTCATCTTCTACTGGGGGATTCTGCAGAGTGCTCTTGGCCCAGAATATTTTCTGATAATGCATATTCCTAAGACATCCTGAGGCATCTCATTCATTTAAAACAATCAGTTTCTTGAATTCTCTGTCACAAAGATTCTGCTCTTAGCAATATCTTCTTGCAGGTTGCAGACTGCAACTTTTATTTATGGTGCATGAGATGGAAGAGATGTTTCTAAGGAACATGTCAGTTTTGAGAATGTACAATAAATTGTCTACCATTTCTGAAAATCTTGATGTGATGATAAAAAGGACGTGAGGAAGGTCTTTACCACTTCTTTTACTTAGGTCATCTCCTGGTGCATTGGAGCTCCCAATGGTCCACATGTGGCCATGTGCTTTAGTGTGTCAGTTAAATTGAAGCAGCCATTACGGCATGTCTGCACATCTCTGGAGCCAGATGCAGGTGTTATGGGAGGGGTCTGAGAGTTCCCCTGAGATCAAACTATACACAAAAAGAGAGGGGGGAGAATATTTAGGAACAGCTATGAAGAGAACTTTGATTTGACTAATCTGGGATTCTTTCCCATCTTTAACCACAAGAAGAGAATCAGAGGCATAAAAGTCCTGTGCAAATTAGTTGTCACTAATGTCTTGAGCATTCCAGAT
>NC_043705.1:49896159-49963896 GCF_006229205.1 Suricata suricatta
TCTCTGCCTGACTTATTTTGCTTAGCATGACACCCTCCAGGTCCATCCACTTTGCTACAGATGGCCAGATTTCATTTTTTCTCATGGCCATGTAGTACTCCAGTGTGTACATATATACCACATCTTCTTGATCCATTCATCAGTTGATGGACATTAAGGCTCTTTCCATGATTTGGCTATTGTTGACAGTGCTGCTATGAACATTGGGGTACATGTGCCCCTGTGCATCAGCACTTCTGTATGCTGGTGTTATGGGGAGTACTATTGCTGGGGAGTCCTATTGACAGTTTTTTGAGGAACCTCCACAATGTTTTCCAGAGCGGCTGTACCACTTTACATTGCCACCAACAGTGTAGGAGGGTGCCTGTTTCTCCACATCCTCACCAGCATCTATAGTCTCTTGATTTGTTCATTTTAGCCACTCTGACCAGTGTGAGGTGGTATCTCAGTGTGGTTTTGATTTGTATTTCCCTGATGATGAGTGATGCTGAGCATCGTTTCATGTGCCTGTTGGCCATCTGGATGTCCTCTTTGGAGAAGTGTCTGTTCATGTCTTCTGCCCATGTCTTCACTGGATTATTTGTTTTTCAGGTGTGGAGTTTGGTGAGTTCCTTGTAGATTTCTAACAGGATCTTTAAATTACTAGAAGATAAAAGAGGAGGGGCAAAAGTTCTTAGTCTTAACCTTGAGGTACATCTGGTAAGACCTTGTAAATCCAAATCAACCTTATCTTCCTTCCCTTCAGCGGGTAGGAACAGCCAGGCAGTACCTCTGCCTGGGCACGTCTTGTCTGTTCCCTCCTGGAATGTGATGGGGACCAGAAGCTGATAGCAAGATAATGGACTGAGATGCTCTATGTGAGTTAGTTCTTACATTTCCACTGCAATCTTCTGTTTGACATTAATTTCCAGACTCTCAGGGAGATCCTTATTTAAATGCGTGAATTCCAAAGAACATCCCAGATTAGTGTGGATTGTTCTTTTAAATCATTTGTTCTTTTAAAACAATTTAAATCAATTGTTCCTTTAAATCAGAGCGGATGCCCTCACTGCCATTGTTCCTGCCCACCTTGACCCCTGCAGGGCAATAATCCTGTCCTGCCCTTTACCACATATTCTCCCTCTTATTTTTGGCTTGCATCTCTGAATGCTTTTCCGATTCTCTGCATTTTTCATGAAACCTCTGATGTTCCCAATTCTGCATTCCAGACAACTGAACTGCTAATGTTGGCTCTTTACGGAAACTGGCCGATGTGTCCTTGCCAGGATACAGGCCTTCAGCTCCTGTTGGCTGACAAGCCGGCAGACCCCTTAATGTGTCTGAAGGCCTTTTTCTTCTTAAGTCTTGGTTTTCCCTTTTCTCAGAGACCTTAGGAAGTCTCTTGTTCTGTGATGAGGTGTTATATCTGTAAATCCCACCTTTCTTTCTAAATCCCACCTTCTCTTTCCCCCTATTCCTATTTCCCCCATTTTTCTTCTTCAGAAAAAAGGTCTCTTGGATGTTTTTTTTTTTCCCCTTCCTCCCTTACCTTAGTTCCTGTCCGCAGCATCCCTGAAGATTGTCTGCAAGTATTTGTGTGTGGGTCTGGGGAGGGGTGGACTTTGGGGAATGTGTAGGCAAGACCCAGGACTAAACATTCACCATTTCTTGCTTAGTGTGGCTCCAGAAGATGGGGCTTGGGAAGGTGAAGAGCCCTGGAGAAAGGAACACAATCTCCTTCCTGGCTTGTTTCTGTCTTGTCTAAAGACTATAGCTCTGCCTCCCACTGATGCCCAGGGCAGCTCTGTCTTCCTGTAGCTGGGCTGCAGGGGTGCAAGAGCACCTGACCCCAGGGGTCCCAAACTAGGTTCAGCCACTTGCTGCTGACAAAATCCAAAAACAGAAAGACAAGTGGTGGAGAAACAAGAAAGGAATTAATGCAGTGAGGCCAACTCTGGGAAGATAGTGGACTGGCCTTTTGTCCAAAAACTGTCTGCAAAGTGTCAAGAATACCTCCAGATTTATATAAAGAAAATGTGGGACACAGGTGGGTGGGTATGTGCGGGTGGGCAGGGAAGGTTAGGTTGATCATGGTCTTAGGGTCAATCACTCGGGGGTCTTGCTGGCTCAGGGCAGTCCTTATTGCTTGAAGGAGTAGTTTCAGTTCCCCTCAGGGGAGGCTTTGCCTCTAGGCTCCTTTGCTTGAGTTAAGAGATGAGCTGCAAAGAACTTACTCAATTAGAAGATTTGAGGTCAAAATGGAGGAAGTTGAAGTGTTCTTTCATTTCCAGACACCAGATAGGAAAAAAACCCTTCTTTATTGTTGGTAACCATAATGGCTGACCTATGTGGTCTGCTTATTATGCACTAAGCTCAGGACAGCAATTATTTTATTAAGTCCTTGCTCTGAAGAAGTTCTGACGGGTGGGCCCTGTTTTACAGATGAGGTCACAGAGGCCCATGAAGTGGCAGAGCTCTGCTAGAAACCCAACTCTGACCCCAGAACTGGAATACTTGCCCTAGCCCCACGCTGAAACCAGTCACTCCTGTTCTGGGACTGCCCTGCCAGTGTCTTCGGAGTTGTCACATTATTTGGGAAGCTGCATCAGCGCTCTCAAGAGGAAGGGACATTTTGAGTAAATCAACAAGGACAGGCAGCGCATTCTGGCCTGTCAGGCAAATCCTTCTTCTCCAGGAGAAAGCTGCGGTTCCCTGTCACTCTGGGGCACTGTCTGGTCTCCCAGACGTACGCACTGCAGCATGGTTATCCTGTGAGTCTATCTGGTGTGGCTTGTTCGGGATCAGTCTTGAGCGTTTCATTTCTTTTTAGCCCCAGACAGAATCATATCCAGTCCTTCTGTCCCTTCCCTTTTTGGAGGCACATGTCTTCTTTACCCAGAAGTAATCAACCAGCCGGGGCTGAGTGTGGTTGGAGTAATCTCTCGTTTCCACTCCCCTAATAGGCTGGACTTCTGTACTTCTGGAGCCTCTCGGGCACACTCCCTCCTGATACAAGATCCAACTGTGTGTCTTCTGTTGTCTCTTGTAGACCAGCGATGCCTGGAACTTAGTGCATAGCCCATAAATGCTTGTTGAATGAGTGAATGAATATTTGAAGCTTTCAATATGTACAATTACGGAATTCTGACAGAACTGCTGTAATGTTCCCCTTGGAATAGAGCCATGTGCTTAATTTCAGGAGAGAAGGATTGTGGCAACTATATTATACTGACTTTTGTCTCTTTTGATAGGTTCTAGTTCATCCCAGACCTCTCCCAGGCCTGCCAAACAGAAGCCCACACACTTTTACACCCACACACTAAGTAGGTAAGATGTAGCTTGATGAGTAAAGGGCTTGAGCCATCCCAGCTCACTATTTCCATTTAGGTACTTGGAAGTAAGGTAAGATTTGTCCTTTTGTTAGGCTAGACTCATTATCATCATGTTTATATGAAGCCATCGGGCCAGAGCAGTTAGGTGCGACACTGTATCAGATGCTGTATTTTTACAGAGATATAAAACTTCATTTCCAACTCTGGAGGAGAGAATCAGGCCTTATCAAGATCACCAGGCAGAGCGTGTTATTTATAAACCCAACTAGCTTATCACTGATGAGAATCTAACCTTCACTGAGAGACACTTTTAAAGATTTCTCTATTAATTTTTGCTTCATCACTTCAGAAAATCTTTAGCTAGGCCTGATCAGTTATTTCTGGCTGGATATAAAGTCCATTTTCAGAATACTGTTTGGCTTTTTGTTCCTTTCCCCTCCATTACCCACCCCCTACCCTGACTCATCTCTTCTAGAACCTTCTCTTTCCTTCCCAAAATACTGGGAGTGATTTACTAAGTGCATTTCCCAGCCAGCTCCACTGGCTAGAAAAACCAATTTACAGGAACAAAGTGTCCCCATGTTATCACTGGGTCATGGTCCAAAATTCATTTGCGAATCAGTTATTGGAATTAACAATGTTTTTTTTCTCCTAGAAACAATGGTGGTGGAGGGTCCTCAGGATATCCCTCTGAAGCCATTCTATCCATAATAAAAGCTAAATTGTAATGCAAGTTAGGGATCTAGAAACGGAAAGAATATATATGTGGTACAGAAGAAAATACGAGGGAAAGAAAAAGGAGACGTGGGAGAAGGAAGATTTTCCTCTCTGTCTTTATTAATGAAGTTCTGGGCCAGGGCCACAGCTCATAATAATCAGGTCCTATGGACAAAGCCTCTTGTGGTCTCAGAGCAAGAAGAAGTTGAAGTTCAGGGTTTGACCCATGTTAAACGAATGTCAGGTTACACAGCAACATTGCTGGCTATTAAACCCCCTGGGGTAAGCATGTTGCTACCAACGCATTTATTCCTCTGAAGCAAATCTGCAAAGGAAATTAGCAATCAGAAAGCTGTGTGGTTAGCTGCATATAGATCAGGGTATCAATTGCTGTAGGACTGGACAAAAACATCTTTAGGCCCTACTGTTCTCTCCTCAAGGCACAGCATGCAAAATCAAGGCTCAGGGCTTGCTTCTTTCAGTCTCTCTTTTCTAGGCCATCTGTCTCTTGGCTAGACACCTTCTTGCTTTAACTGTGGTGATATCTTCGATTAGATTAGAGCCAGCATTTGTAGGCATGAAAGCCATTCTGATCCTTTAAAATTAATGTAGTATCACTTGCTCTGTTCTGATATAACACGTATGGATTTGGTAGTTTAACTAGCAGAAAACAATTTACTTTCTATGTTATCAAGGATAACTTCACCTTAATGTTTCCAACCTCCTCCTTACCATGTTCCAACCATACCTTCAACTAGACACCACGACTATTTTATGTGTGTATGGGAAAGCAGGATAAGTGTATCTTATTCCATAAAATCATTCCACAAAATTAAAAATGTTTGCTGCCTCAAAACCTTTTTAGAAGTAGCAGCAATATAAATAGGAATAAATCTAGTCATTATTAACTTTTGAGATTCCTCCTTTCCCTTATAGCAAATGATCTCAGCTAGATAGTAGAAAGAAGTGGACAGGCTCATTTATACTAATGTGTAAATTACCAGCTAACACCTCTCATAACATCTGAACATTTTTTGTCTTTTGAAAAGAAGGTATAGAAATAGATATGCACCCTTAACCAGTATTATTTCAGGCAGTGTAAGCATTTATTTCACAGAGTAGAAAATTCAGGGAGTGCTGTGGGAAAGATTTCAGGTTCAGACTGGTCTTTTGCTCAAGAGCTCAGCTTCCCTCCGTTCATTACAGTATGGCTTCCCCCCCCCCCCCAACACAAATCTCAGAGATTCACAAGACTCTAAAGCTTATCACAAGGATTTTCCTGGCAGTATTATCAGGACCTCTAGTTCAGGGGTGAGAGTGGGGGAGGCTGCTCAGGGGAGTGATGGCAGCTGCTACCACCTTTGAACAGTGGGAGACCCTTTTCATCCGTTTCTGTTGTTCACGTTTCTCATCTCTTTACAAATGCCACGTTCCTTTCATTTTTTGGTATTGCTTTTAAAAATGAGCTTGGTGCCTTCTGCCTTCATGATTTAAGCATTTCCCTTATATCTTTCTGAAATCATTACTGTTCTCTCTCCTCTCCTGCCTTTCTCCTATTTCACCTAGCCTTAATTCCCAGGATCCCACCATATCAAGATTTTCTTGTTTCCTAGCAACTCTGATGCTGATTTTGCTGGGTTGATCTCCTCCTTCATTAGTGTCCACATTCTTCCCCACCCTGACCCCCCCTCCCCCCGTTTGGGAAGATTTTTTTCTCCCAGTAATGCGAGTACCTAAGACATACCTCACCCTTAGTTCCACAAACCGCTGTATTCTGCCTCTCATTGCTGAATACTCACAGAGGCCCCCAGCAGCTGCGCCTGACCAAGAGAAAAATGGATGATTTAGTGACATCATGTGCCCTGTAGCCACTAGCCACATCTAGACTAATCCCCAATTCTGCATCTGGACTAAGAATAATGGTCCACAGGGCACCTGGGTGGCTTAGTGGGTTAAGCGTCAGACTCTTGATTTCAGCTCAGGTCTTGATCTCATGGGTTGTGACATCAAGGCCTGCATCGGGCTCTGTACCAACAACACAGAGCCTGTTCAGGATTCTCTCTCTCCCTCTTTCTCTGTTCCTACTCAGCTTGTGCATACGCACTCTCTCTCAAAACAAATAAATACATAAAAAAAGAAAAATGGTCCTTACCCAGGGTAGGGCTGGGAAATTATATAAGACAAGTTTTGTTTTTGCTTTTTTAATGTTCACATTGCAATACAAGCATGCTGTGTGTGAGAGTTGGCCAGAGTGACCTCTGATGGCCTCTGCTGTCCTTTTGTTCTATGAATCTTGGCCTCAAACAAAGCAAACCAGATGGGGACACCAGTGCTAGGGACCATGGGTATAATTACGATATATTTCACAAGAAGCCTTGCCACCCTCATTCACAGAGGGCAAATGATATTTCCTTATAAATGCTCTAGCGCTTTAAAGAGATTCTTTGTCATCAGTTGCCAAGAATCTCAGTGACCTGGTTAAACATTCAATGTACTGGCTCCATGAGTATGTAAAAAATCATTTTATTTGTGTCTGAAAGTTTAAGAAACGAAAATATGGTCAGTACCAAGAGGCTCAAAGTGTTCTCAACACGTGTGAATACTCTCCTTAAATTAGTCTGTACAACCATCCAACAAATATTGTTTGAGTGCCTACTGTGTGCGAGGCACTGTGTTAACGCCTTAGGGATACCGCTCAGGGAGTAAGAAGGGTCCATGGTCTGCTATCATGGAGGCGACAATAATCTTCAAAAATCAGGATTTTTTTTTCTGAAATGCAGAAGGCTGAGCTTTCACAGGGGCCCATGCTGTATTTTACCTACCGAGGATAGATATTTGGATCCTCATCTTATTTCTCCTGCTGGATTAAAAACCACTTACCTCAGAGCGCTCGGCTGTGCTTTCCTGATGTTTGGCTCACAGGTCCATCAGCACCCTTCTCCCACGGGTATAATGGCTGGTGCACACTGAGTGCTGGCGTCACACCCTGAGCATTTAGGACTTTGCTTCGCCCAAACAACAATCCTAAAAGAAGCTGCTATCATGGATCCCGTTTAGTGGTGTTCTTACCTTGGTCTAGATGGAGCACTGTGGCCCAGCCCCAGGCTCAGCTCCTCCTACATCCTTCCTCTCCCCTTGCTCGCTGCTGTCGCCATGTTGGCCTCTTGCTGTCCGTTGGCCACACAGGCTTGCTTCCACCCCAGGGCCTTGCTCTTTGTCTTGATCTGCTCTGTCCAGACTGTCACGTGAGGCCTCTGCTGACTCACCCAGGACTCTGCCCCACACATCTTGGAACAAGTATTCCTTGACCTGTCTCATATATAGCAACCTCCTGTGTTCACTGTCTCACCCTGCTCCATTTCCCTCATAGCATTTATCACTACCTGACATAATACATGTCTCTTATTTCACTTTTAATCACTGTTTGTTAATATCTGAATGCCAGCTTCACTTGGGAAGGATTTTGTCTGGCCCAGAGCTAGATCCCTAGCATCTAGGTTAGGCTGGGCCCGAAGGATGTCCTCAATAAATATTTGTTAGATAAATAAAACCCTATTTTATAGATGAGAATATTAAAACTTAGAAAAATTAAGTGACTTCTTCAAGGCTATACAACTAGGAAATACCAGATATGGGAATTGAACTTGAGTCATCTGATATCAAAACCTGTATTCTTTTTTTCTTAGTTTTTTTTTTCTTTTAGAGAGAGAGAGACAGAGAGCAGGGGAGGGTCAGAGCGGAGGAGAAAGAGAATCCTAAGGTGGCTCTGTGCTATTAGCGCAGATCTCACAAACCATAAGATCATGACCTGAGCCAAAACCAAGAGTCAGACACTAAATTGACTGAGCCATCCAGGCGACCCCAAAACTCATATTCTTAACCAGTGTGTGTGTGTGTGTGTGTGTGTGTGTGTCTGTCTGTCTTCTCCATCCAGCTCTCAGATTTTTGGCAAGGACTATTTGTTTTATATTTTGCAGCCTAGATGCTTAAAGAGATGGACACGTGGTGGAGATTTTATATATAAAAATTTATTTATATATAAATAAATTTTATAAAATATATGGTCAGCTTATAAGTCATGTTTCTGATGGGGACACAATGTAGACACAAAGCCCAAAAGCCCAAGGACCATAAATACCTGAATACATGGCTAGCTTATCACCAGAGGCAGCTTAGGCAGCGTGAAAAATAAAGTCTAGAGTTAAGTATAATCATTGAACTTTCCTTTTAGCAGCCAGAGGTATCATCCCATACCTAGACTTAGAGTACACACGCAAGTTTAAATACCTGTAATGCTTCGCTAATCTTCCAAAGACTTCTTTATAATGAGATGGAGCCATGGTGAAAATGTGCTAGTCTTTAAAACAAAGATAAATGGTCACAGGATTTAACACTGGCTCTGAATGTGCACCAGACAGCAGATGGAATATTCACTTTTACTGAGAGGGTTTGATAAATAATCTCAATGACATTGGAGGCATGTAAACAATAAAAGATTTATTTATTTTGTTACTTAAATGCAGAACTCTGGACTCTACCGAGTAAATATTAGGTCAGTAGAAATCAGTGGTAGAATAATTAGCAACTGTTGTGTTTCTTTACAGTTGATCCATTTCTTCCTTCTAACATTTGGGTCCCTTTGCACAGCTCAGTCTCATCCCTCAGCAGAAGGAAGGAGGAGATGTAACCAGAGCCGTCCCTTGGGATTGGCCCATGTGAGCCAAGAGGGTCAGATCCTCCCAGCTGGCTGGCTAGTGGGGCGTCTGCCGTTGGTGTTCCAGCATCAGGGCTGTGCAGATAAGATACACATCTCCCTTTTCCAGCACAGTGATTTTTGTCACTTACTGTGCATCCCTTTTGTACGCTAAAATGATTGGCATCCTTGTTTCCTGCCCATTTCCCTCATCACTCTTCATCATAGCATCCTGCCCTTTCCCCAGACACATTGTTGTTGATTTTCATTAGCTCTGAGGCAAAGAAAATGTGTGGCCCAGCTGAAGGGTATTACACCAGGGAAGCAACATTTCAAAGCTTAATTGCTTGTCTCTTGAAAGGTGCTTTCTAAATTAAACCAGCATGTCTCTCTTGCTTCTTGAACACTTTTTCTTTCTGTGGGAAGATGGAGCCAGTCTCGTATGAGATGGCAAAAAGGAGGCGGCAGCCATGTTCCTCTTGTCCACCCAGAACCTCCTCAGAGCCCTGACTGCCCTGCTCAAAGGTCTGCTGAAGGAAAAGGGGGCAGGCGGTGCTGGCCTGACACCAGAGGTCAGAGAGACTGCTGAGAGGGCTGGGCTCTACTTGGTGGTCTATATTTTGTATCTAAGAAACAATTCTCCATGCTGAGTTCATAGACTTTCTCCTACATTGTTGTCTAAAGATCCTTTAGTTTTACCACTCACATTTGGATTTGGTTTCTGTGTATGGTATGAGGTAAGGATCAGATTTCATTTCTCTGTATGAAAAATTAACTATCCCAATCCCATTTATTAAATAGCTCATCCTTTTCCTGCTGATACAGTATTTGTTGTTATAAATCTAGTTTCCATATACACATGAGTCTGTTTTGAAGCTTTCTGGTCTGTTCCAGCCTCTATTTGTCTGTTCCTTATACTACAGAGTCTAAATTTCTAAACCTTTATAACAGTTTTGCTAGGGAGTAGTGCTGGCCCCCTGCCCCCACCTTTTTCTTCCTCAGAGATGTTAGTTTTTGCTCTTTGAACCTAAATGTGCGCGCACGTGCACACACACACAGGGTTTATTGAGTTCCATGAAAAACCTAGTTGGGAATCTGGATTTGCATTGATTTTAGAGATACATATTTTTAAGAGAATGTACATCTTTATAATGAGTTTTCCTATCCAATAGCATGGGATACTGTTTTCTTTGTTTACATCTTCTCTTTCAGTAAACTCTTACAATTATAATTTTCTCCAAAAAGAGCATATACATTTATAAAAATTTCTTTCTTGGTATTTTTTTGGTTTGTTTTGTAAATAACATCTTCAAATAAATTACACCTTTTATTTTGACTAATGCATAGAAATGCCATTGATTTTTGAATATAGATTTTTTTAATTTAGCAATTTTCCTACTAATTCTAATAATTCATCTACAGATTCTTGGGATTTCTTAATGAACAATCACAGTACCTACAAATAGTGATGGTTACATATAATTTTTTCCCTTTTCACTCTGAATGTACAGAATGTCTAGTCCAATGTTGAAAAGGAGTAGCAGAAGCAGATCTCTTTGTAGGTTTCCTGATGTTGAGCATTCTGTCATTAAGTATGCTGTTTATTGTAACTTATGTTTAGAAAGTTTCTTTTTATTCCCAATTTAATAAGAGTTATGTTTTGGGTTAAAGCTGAATGGATGTTATATTTTATCAAATGCTCTTCATCTCCTGTGAGGATCGTTAAGTGTTTACTCTGAGAATGTATTAGTATGATGAATTGCAGGGGCACCTGGGTGGCTCAGTTGGTTAAGCAGCCAACTTTGGTTCAGGTCATGATCTCGCAGTTCATGAGTTTGAGCCCCGCGTCAGGCTCTGTGCTGATAGCTCAGAGCCTGTGTCTCCCTCTCTTTCTGCCCCTCCTCTGTTCTCTGTCTCTCTGTCTTTCAAAAATAAATAAATGTTAAAAAAAAAAAAAGTATGATGAACTGCATTACCCAGCTATTTAAGGGTAAGCCACGCTTCCATTCTTGAGACACACCCACCTTGGTCAGGAGGTTTTATCTTTCTTTACACATTGATGAATTCAGTTTCTCAATTGTTTAGGAGTTTTGCATCTACTTTATCAGTTATATTGTCTGTCGTCTTCTCAACACCCCCCTCCCCTTGACTAGCTAGATGATGGACATTCCAGACTCATGGAATGAGTTGGATGATATCCTCTTTTTTTAATGTTTTCTTTCATACCTTTATTGGGGTATAATTTATATATAGTAACATTCACCCTTTTTAAGTGTTTGGTTTAATTGCTTTCAGAAAAATGCACGTTTTCCAATCATTACTACATTTAGTTTTACAATACTTCTGTCCCCTGAGGAACTGGGGACAATAGATATGTGGATCTTTGTTTTTTTATCCAGTCTGTCAATCTTTGTTTATTGATTGGAGTGTTTGGCACATTCACATTAATGTCATAATTGATATGCTTTTATTTAGGCATCCTTTTTGCTGTGTGTTGTCTATTTGTCTGATTTCTCTCCTGTTGTTCTGTAACGGCAGGAATGTCAGTTGCACTTGCTGTGTTGGAGTTGGGGACTCTTGCTAGAGTGTGTTAGTAAGGCTTCATATACATGGCATAAGGTCAGCTGCTTTCGGGAACGTGTTTTTTTCTATTCTGATCAGAAAAGAACATTAGAAGGAGTTCGTATATGGAATGGACAATGAATATTAATTTGTAGGGCTATGTTAATTTTCGCATCCTCTGACATAATATATTCCAAAGAGATCTGGACTGTCTAGACATCTTGTAGAATATCACATTGATGTATTACATCATGCTGATGGGGGCAAATGAGCAAAAGGAGGTAGTACACTGAAGTCAACTTAAGACCCATGGGCTCTAGAGAGTGTAAGAAAAGCTCTATGACAATTCAGGAACCAGCCACTTAAGTGAAGTTTTTAGGGTCTAGTGGTCAAGGGTGTGGTAAGCAATCTCTGCCAAAGTAAAAGAAAAAAGATTGCATCTTGCACTTCCTACCACAGAGATGGAAGCACAGTGCCTGGTAAGCCACATTGGGATCTAGAGACAGTGCATTCAACAAGTGGGAGTATTGTTCTGGCCCATATACCTAATGACACAGAAGGCCATCAGCGTTGAAGGGGACCCCAAAATAGAAAAGAGCTTAGCAGCAAGTCATGGCCATGGTGCCATATAGGTCATGTAGTCTAACAGGTTCTATGGTGTTAGAGGTACCTCTGGTAGGAAAAGATTCAGTGTGAAATTAATAGCAAGCTTCTGTGGGAGAATGGCATTGCAGGCCTCTGGGGTTCTGGAGCAAGGTCATGACATTTGCGGCAGAGAAATATATGCCTTTTGAAAAAAAGATTTTGGCCAATAGGGACCAGGTAGAGCTAGAATGCTTGGTTATTTGGATCAGCAAATGATCCTGCACCTGGAATTATCCCTGTTGATCTGGAGTGTATCAGATCTATCAAGTCAAAAGTTGGATAAGCCAACTCTTGGTCTGTTATAAAAAGGAATTGTTACAGGCTCAAGCCTAAGCCTACGAGAGCCCAAGTTAACTGCATGAGCAGGTTGCCTACACTTCCATTATTCACTATAGTTCCATCAGCACCCATCTCCCAGGTCACACTGATGGTTGTAGGGAGGATCTCATATGATCAGCTGACGGGGGAAGAAAAGTCTGAACTTGGTGTACAGTTGAGTTGACTCAGTATATGGAGACAAGCTGAAAACAGTGCTACATTAGAGCCACAGTCAAGGGTGACCTTGAAAGGCAGAGAAAAGTGAAAATCTTCCCAAGATGCAGTGCTGCAAGTGACACACCTAGTCTTTGACTTTGAGTGATAAAAGAAGTAACTAAACGTAAGACTGTATATGCAGATCCCTAGATCATGGTCCAATGGCCTGGCTGGTTGGTTAGCAGCCTGGAAGGAAAACAGACTGTCTCACTATTCTCTGTCTTCTAAGTTTCCACTGGAAGAGAGAGACTTGTAGGAACCATGAAATTTGGTTGCTTCCTGAACACATAGGGAGAAAAGGACCCATACAGCACAAGGGGTAGTCTGTGGCAGCATGGAGATGAACTGCTCAAATTTCCTTCAGAAAAGCCTACTGCGGTCTGCAGTTGACCAACAACTTTTAGTTACTGCCCCTTTCTATCTGCTGTAGTTTTCACACCAAGGTTATAATTTCCCTGGCTGCTACTAGTTAATGACTCAGCATCATGAGGAGTACTAAAGGCATTTTGGCCTAATGCCAGACACATCAGCTTAATCAAGACTTTCTTAGAACTGTGTTGCAATCTGAGACTCTATCTCCACAATTCTTCTTATCCATTCTCCTTTCACAGCCTGAAGGATATTTCCACCTCATCCTGATCTCTCCCCTTTTGTCCTTCACAGATGTTCCCTACAATATTGTACATATAATCCTATGTTGGGGTCTGCTTTTCAAAGAGCCCAAACTAGCACTGTTAAAATGTCTTTCATCACATATGAAGTGATATAAATTTAATCAAGATAAAATGGGTTAAGGATGGACATTGCATTATAAAACAAGGGCATATAGCTGAGAAGCCTATATGTGAGGTTAAATGAAATATAAAAAATTCTCATTCAAAAGGAGGCAAATGAAAGAAAAACAAATGAATCAAGAAAGAAGGTAAATAATAAGTAGCAAGATGGTAAAATTAAATCCAACCATACAATTAAATGTAATTGGACAAAATGCTCCCATTAAAAAAAAAGGTAGAGAATGTTAGATGGAATAAAAAGGAAAAATCCAACTGTATGTTGTTTATGAGAGAAACATTTTAAATATATAAAGTCACAAAAATGTTGAAACAGGATGGAAAAATTATACCATGTAAACACTAATTATAAGAAAGCTGATGGTGTTAATATCAGACAAGATAAACTTCAAGTTAAATAGCATTAATAAGAATAAAGGGAGATGTTTTATAATAATAGAAAAGTCAATTCATTAAGAAGTCAGGATTAAGAACTAAACAAATCCATAATTAGTTTTTAATACTCCTGTCTCAGTAAGTGAAAGAACAAGTCGATTGAAAAATAGCAACAATATAGAAGAGGAGTTGGCAAATTACAGCTGTAAGGACTCAGGTTTGAGACAATAGAAGGGCACACATTGCCCGAGGCAAGAGGGACCACCCTTGTAATACCTTTAACATTCCTAAGGGCAGGCCTATTGCTTAAGGCTAGTTACACCCTATGTGAGGGTCCTGGGTCCTGGGTCTACTCTGATTGGTTAAAACTCTAAATGTTGTAATTGGATAAATCTGTTGTCAATAATATTGTGTAATAATAATTGGATCACTGTGCCTATGTCACAATTTCCTGTAACTCCCCCTTCCCAAACCCATAAAAGCCCTACCCCACCTTTGTTCAGGGCTCGCTCTCAGCATGGATCCACCACGCCGGTAAAGTCTGTGAGCCCTTAGGCCCTGGTGAGCCTAAACCCATAATAAAGCCCTTTGCTTTTGCATGCATGACTCGGTCTCCCTGGTGGTTTCTGGTTTTTGGGGACGATAAAGAAATCTTGGGTATTACACAGCCTTTTGGTTAAATCTGGCCATCCTATTTGTTTATGTATGGTTTGTAGCTATTTTGCACTAAAGGGGCAACATTGAGTAGTTGGTACAGAGAGTATGTGGCCTACAAAACTGAAAACAGCCCTTGACAGAAAAAGTTCACTGATTATAAGAGACTTCAATAATTCAGACAACTAACTTAATCTAATTAATATTTATAAAACACTTATCTAACACTTAGAGTTCACAATCTTTTCAGTATTCCTGGAATGATACAATGATATTGCTTAGCAATATTAAGTTTCAATACATTTCAAATGATTGTATGTTCTTTTTACCATAATTAAATTAGAAATCGATAACAAAAAAGATAACTATAACACGCAATATATGTTTTTTGAAACTTAGCAATATATTTTCTAAATAATCCATGGATGAAAATGGAAATCATGAGGGAAATGAGAAGTGTTTTGTACTGAAACAAGCAACAACATGGCAATAAATGCCTATCTATGAATAATTACTTTGTAAATGGGCTAAATTCTCTAATCAAAAAACACAGGGTGACAGAGTAGATGAAACAAAAAAGGTCCCATCCATATGCTGCCTATAAAGAGACTCATTCCAGACCTAAAGACACCTGCATATTGAAATTGAGAGAATGGAGAAACATTTATAATGCAAATCTATGTCCAAAGAAAGCTGGAGTAGCAAGACTTACATGAGACAAAATAGACTTTAAAGCAAATACTGTCAACAAGAAGGTATAGCAATATTTATGCACCTAACAGGAAAGTACCCAGATAAATAAAACAGTTAATAACAAAATTTTTTTTGATAGTAATACAATAATAGTGGGAACTTTAACACTCCATTAACATTGATGGACAGATCATCTAAACAATAAAATCAACAAGGAAATAGTGGCTTTGAATGACACAGTAGGCCAGATAGACTTAACAGATATTTTCAGAACATTCCATAATAATACATAATTATTATATTTTCAAGTTCACATTAAACATTCTCCAGAATAGATCAGATAGTAGGCCACAAAAGAAGTTGCAACAGTGTGAGCAGGGGAGAGTCAGAGAGAAGGGAGATACAGAATCTGAAGCAGGCTCTGGCCAATTAATCTTTGATGACGCAGAAAGGACTATGCAGTGGGAAAAAGTCTCTTCCACAAATGGTGCCGGGAAAACTGGACATCTACAAGCATAAGAATGAAACTGGATCACTTTCTTACGTTATACACAAAAATAAACTGATTTAAGGCCTAAATGTGCAAGCTGAAACCATAGACATCCTAGAAGAGGGCACAGGCAGTAATGTCTCTGACATCAACTGCCTCAACATTTTTCTAGATATGCCTCCTGAGACAAGGAAAACAAAAGCAAAAATAAACTATTGGGACTCCATCAAGATAAAAAGCTTCTGCACAGCAAAGGAAACAATGAATAAGACTAAAAGGCAATCTACAGAACAAGAGAAGATATTTGCAAGTGATGTATCTGCTAAAGGGTTAGTACTCAAAAAATATAAAGAACTTACAAAAAGCAACTCCCCAATTAACAAATAATTTGATTTAAAAAATAATAGAAGGGGCACCTGGGTGGCTTAGTCAGTTGAGCGTCTGACCCTTGGTTTTGGCTCAGGTCATGATCTCGCCATTTGTGAGTTTGAGCCCCACACACCGGTGGTGTGGAGCCTGCTTGCGATTCTCTCTCTGCCCTCCTCACTCATTCTTTTTCTTTATCAAAATACTAAAAAATGAACAAAAAAAAGCAAAAATAAACTCTTGGGACCTCATCAAGACAAAAAGGTTCTGCACAGCAGAGGAAACAATCAGCAAAACTAAAAGGCAACTGATGGAATGGGAGAAGAAATTTGCAAATGACATATCTCAAAAAGATTATCAAACTCAATACCCAAAAAACAAATAATCTAATTAAGAAATAAGTAGAAGACATGAAAGACATTTTTCCAAAGAAGACATTCAGATGGCCAATAGACCCATGAAAAGATACCCAACATCACTCATGATCAGGGAAATACAAATCAAAACTACAATGAAATATCACCTCACACTTGTCAGAATGCTTAAAATAAAAAACACAAGAAACAATAAGTGTTGGCGAGAATGCAGAGAAAAAAACCTTTTTGCACTGTTGGTGGGAATGCAAACTGGTGTGGCCATTGTGGAAAAATTGTATAGAGTTTCCTCAAAAGGTTAAAAATAGAATTACTTTACTATCCAGTAATGACATTACTGGGTATTAACCCAAAGAACACAAACACTAATTCAAAGAGATACATGTATCCCTATGCTAATAGCAGCATTATTTACAATAGCCAAATTACAGAAGCAGCCCAAGTATCCATCAGGAGATGAATGGGCAAAGAAGATGTTATATATATGCATGCAATGGAATATTATTTGATCATAAAAACAATGAAGTCTTGCCATTTGCAATGACCTGGACAGAGCTAAAGAGTAGAATTCTAAGCAAAATAAGTAAGAACAAAACAAATACCATAATTTCACTCCTACATGGAATTTAAGAAACAAAAGAAATAACAAAGGAAAAAGAAAAGAGACAAACCAAGAAATAGACTCTCACCTATAGAAAACAAACTGAAGGTTACCAGAGGGAAAGTGGGTGAGGAGATGGGTAAAATAGGTCATTGGGATAAAGGGTAAACTTAACATGATGAGCACTGAGTAATGTACAGAATTTTGAGCCTTTACATTGTACACCTGAAACTACTAGAAGGCTGTATGTTAACTATACTGGAGTCAAAATTAAAAACTTAACAAATATTTTGAACTGCATGGAAATGAGAGCACATGTCAAAAGTTGTGGGATGCAGGCATAGGAATACTTAGAAATTTATAGAATTAAATGCTTATATTAGACAACAAGAAAGGTATAAAATCAACAATCTAAACTTTTACCTAAAAAGCTAGAAAAAGAGCAAATTAAATCAAAATAAGTAGAACATAAAAAACCAGAAAGAGTGCAAATCAGTAAAACAATGGTAAAATCAACAAAACCAAAAATTGTTTCATTGAAAAGATTAATGAAATTGATGAATCTAGAGCAAGATGGATAGAGAAAAGACAAAAAATATAAATCAACAATATAATTAAAGAAAGAGGACATCACTACAGCTCCTATAGACATTGAAGGGATAATAATAAAATATTATGAATAAATTTTATGAAAATAAATTTGGAAATTAAGATAAACTAGCCAAATTTACTGAAAGATGTAACTTAACAAAACCAGCACAAGAACTATAAAATGTGAAAAACCCCATATCTGTTTAATAAATGGAA
The DNA here is from genome assembly GCF_006229205.1 of Suricata suricatta. NCBI lineage: Eukaryota > Metazoa > Chordata > Mammalia > Carnivora > Herpestidae > Suricata > Suricata suricatta. The sequence continues at coordinate 49,913,773 of NC_043705.1, forward strand.
TTTATAATTAAAACTTTCACACAAAGAAAACTCCAGTCCAAATGGTTTCACTGATGTGTTCTAACATTTCTCAGTAGGAAGTAATATCAATCCTACTGAGAAATGTTAGAACATAATCAATTCCTTCAGAATAGAGAGGAAAAGGGGAATCCTTCCTAACTGACTTTATGAGGTCACCATAACTCTGACATCAAAAGCTGACAAGGACATTGAAAAAATAAATTATAGACCAATACCCTTCCTAAACCAAGATGAAAAAATCCTCAATAAATATTAGCAAATTGAATCAAACAATATAGAGAGAGGATAATACATCAAGACCAAGTGGGGGGATGTTCCAGGAAGGTAAGATTGGTATAATATTAGTAAATCAATAGAAGTCAGCACATTTACAGAAAAAGAAAATATATGATTAGCTCAAGGAATGCAGGAAATGATCTGACCAAATTCCAATATCCATTCATGTCAAAAGTAGAAGCTCTCAACAAAGTAGGCATAAAAGAAAACTTCCTCATCCTGATAAAAGCCATCTCTAACTATAACTAACATCATACAACAAAAGTAGAATACTGAATGCATTTTCCCCTACCATCAGTAACAAGGCAAGAGTGTCTGTTCTCACTACATGTATTCAGCATTGTACTGGAAATCTTACCCAAGGCAAAAAGGAAAGATTGAAAAAAAATGACAGAAGGATTGGAAAAGAGAAGTAAAACCATCTTTATTCACAGAAAATGGAGTTGTATACACAATTTGAATCCAAAGGAAGCTACCAAAAACTATTAAGACTAATAAGTGAATTTAGCAAGGGCACAGCATACAAAGTCAGTATCTAAAAATCAATTGTATTTCTATATACTAGGAATTAAAATGGGCAAATGAAATATAAAAGTTCATATTTACATTTACAGTAGCATTACAAAGCATAAAATATTGAGGAATAAGTTTATCAGAACATATGTAACATCCCTATACTGAAAACTAGAAACTACAAAACATCGTTGAAACAAATGAAGAAAACATAAATGAATGGAGAGATACACCCTGTTCATGGTTGATAAGACCCAGTGTTGTCAAGATGTCTTTTTTCCCAGTCTTTCCTAAAGATTCAATGTAATTCCTCCAAAGCAATCTACAAGTTTATTGTAATCCCTGTCAAAATACTAAACAGCATTTTTAAAAGAACTAGAACAATCCTAAAATTTATACGGAGCCCCAAAAGACCCTGAATAGACAAAGCAATCCTGAAAAGGAAGGCAAATGGAGATGTATTAATCCCAGATTTCAAGATACACTACAAAGCTAGAGTAATCAAAACAGTACAGGACTGGCACAAAAGCTGACAAACAGATCAATGGAACAGAATAGAGTCCAGAAAAACCCCACGCTTACATGGTCAATTCATTTATGACAAAGGAGGCAAGAACATACAACGGGAAAAAGTCTCTTCAACAAATGGTGCTGGGAAAACTGGATAGCTACTTGCAAAAGAATGAAACTGGACCACTTTCTTACACCATAAACAAAAATTAACTGAAAATGAAGTAAAGACCTAAATGTGAGACTTCAAACTATAAAACTCCCGGAAGAAAACATAGGCAATAATCTCTCTGACATCAGCCATAAAATCATTTTTTTTTTTAAGGCAAGGGGAAACAAAAGCAAAATTAAACTGCTGAGATTACACCAAAATAAAAGGCTTCTGCACAGTGAAGGTAACCAATCAATGAAACAAAAAGACAACCCACCAAAGAGGAGAAGATAGTTGCAAGTGAGATATCCCATTACGGGTTAATATCTAAAATATACAAAGAACTTCTACAACTCAGCACCAAAAGACAATCTGATTAAAAATGGGCAAAAGACATGAACAGGTATGTCCCCACATATTGTGTACAGATGACCAAGAGACAAATGAAAAGATGATCAACATCATTCATCATCAAATCAAAATTATAATAAGGTTACAATGGAGTACTATATGGCAATGAGAAAGAATGAAATCTGGCCATTTGTAGGAAAGTGGATGGACCTCGAGGGTGTCATGCTAAGCGACATAAGTCAGGCAGAGAAGGATAGATACCATATGTTTACATTCATAGGTCTAACAGGAGAGACCTGGCAGGGGACCAGGGGGAGGGGAAGGGGGAAAGAGAGTGGGGAAGAGTGAGGGACACAGATCAAGGGAGACTACTGAATACTGAAAACGAACCATGGACTGAAGGGGGAGGGGGAAGAAGGGAGGGGGTGATGTCATGGTGGGGGGCACTTGTGGGAAGAAGCACTGGGTGTTATATGGAAACCAATTTGACAATAAACTATTATAAAATTATAATAAGGTATCATCTTATACCTGTCAGAATGGCTAAAATCAAAGCACAAGAAACAAGTGTGGGCAAGGATGTAGAGGAAAAGAAAACCTCATGCACTGGTGGTAGGAATGCAAACTGGTGCAGCCACTATGGAAAGATAATGGGGATATTTCTCAAAAATTTAAAAACAAAATTACCATATGATCTAGTAATTTCACTACTGGATATTTACCCAAAGAATATAAAAGCACTAACTTCAGCTCAGGTCATGATTTGGCAGTTTGTGAGTTCAAGCCCTATCATCAGGCTCTGTGCTGACAGCTCAGAGTCTGGAGTCTGCTTCAGATTCTGTGTAATTCCAATTAAAATCCTAGCAGGGTGTTTTTGTTTTTTGTTTTTTTGTTTTTGTTTTTCTAGAAATTGTCAAGCTGATACTAAAATTTAGATAAAACATAAAGAGGAACTACAATAGTGAGAACATCTTGAAGGGCTCCTGGGTTAAGCATCCGCCTTGAGCTCAGGTCATGATCTCATTGTTCATGAGTCAGCGCTCTGCCTTGGCCGCTCTGCTGTCAGTGCAGAGCCGTCTTTAAATCCTTGGTCTCCCTCTCTTTCTGCCCCTCCCCCACAAGCTTGTGCACTCTCTCACGAGCTCTCAAAAATAAATAAAACTTAAAAGAAAACAACCTTGTAGAAAAATGCAAAGTTGGAGAACTTATATTCCCTACTTTCAAGAGTAAATTTAAAACCAAAGTAATTAGGACAGTTGGTAGTGACATAAGGATAGACAAACAGATCAACTGCGCAGAAGTAAGATTCCACATATAGAGTCACTTGGTTTTCTATAAAGGCACCATAGCAAATCAACAAGGAAAGAAAAGCCTTTTCCACAAATGATGCTGAATTAACTCTACAGCACAAAAATGAACCCCAAATGCTACCTTATACCATATACTAGACTAACCTCGAGATGAGTCATAGACCTGAATATAAGGATTTCCTAAGCCTCTTAAAGAAAGTTAGAAGAATATCTTTGTGAGTTTAGGACAGGCAAAGATTTTTGTCATTTGTTTTCTTTTGTTTCATTTTGTTTTTTAGACAGCAGATAGTAAGGAGTAACCACAAGAAAAAGAATTTTTAAAATTAGACTTCTCCAACAGCAAAAACTGCTCAGCTTTCTCCTGGTCTGAGGCAGACTTACTTATTTTCTGACAAACGATTTGTAACCAGAATATTTAAAGAATTCTCAGTATTAATAATAAAATACCCTGCAACCCCATATAAAAATTGAACAAGGAGTTGTACACTTAACAAAAGAAGGTATGCAAATGATCTGCCTGGACATGAAAATATGCTTAATATTATTAGTCATAAGAAATACAAATTAAAATGACAGTGAGATTCTCTTTCACTCCATAGGGTGGCTAAAATGGAAAAGAACACCATATATTAGTGAGAATGTATATTTGCTGACACAGTCTTTTCAGATAAATGTTTGGCTCTTTCTTACCAACTTAAACATATATCTGCAACTTTACTGAATTCATTGATCAGTTCTAGAAGGCTTCTGGTGGAGTTTGCCAGGTTTTCCATGTAGAGTATCATGTCATCTGCAAAAAGTGAAAGTTTGACTTCTTCTTTACCAGTTCTGACGCCTTTTATTTCCTTTTGTTGTCTGACTGCTGATGCTAGGACTTCCAGCACTATGTTAAACAGCAGTGGTGAGAGTGGGCACCCCTGTCGTTTTCCTGATCTCAGGGGGAAAGCTCTCAGTTTTTCCCCATTGAGGATGATAATAGCTGTGGGCTTTTCATAAACTGCTTTTATAATGTTTAGGTAAGTTCCTTCTATTCCAACTTTCTCAAGGGTTTTTATTAAGAAAAGGTGCTATATTTTGTCAAATGCTTTTTCTGCATCTATCGAAGGATCATATAGGTTTTTTTCCCTTCTTTTGTTAATGTGATGTATCACACTGATGGATTTTCGAATATTGAACTAGCCCTGTAACCCAGTTAAGTTGCAGGGTACAAAATCAATGTACAGAAATCAGTTGTATTCCTATACACCAATAATGAAGCAGCGGAAAGAGAAATCAAGAAACGGATCCTATTCAGATTGCACGAAAAACCATAAAATACCGAGGAGTAAACCTAACCAAGGATGTAAAAGACCTATATGATGAAAACTATAGAAAACTTATGAAAGAGATTGAAGAAGACACCAAGAAATGGAAAAACATTCCCTGTTCATGGATCGGAAGAATAAACATTGTGAAAATGTCAGTACTACCCAAAGCAATGTACACATTCAATGCAATCCCCATCAAAATTACACCAACATTCTTCTCAAAGCTAGAACAAACTATCATCCAATTCGTATGGAACCACAAAAGACCCCGAATAGCCAAAGTCATATTGAAGAAGAAAACCAAAACGGGAGGCATCACAATCCCAAACTTTAGCCTCTACTACAAAGCTGTCATCATCAAGTCAGTATGGTATTGGCACAAAAACAAGACACATAGACCAATGGAATAGAATAGAGAACCCAGAACTGGGCCCACAAATGTACGGCCAATTAATTTTTGACAAAGCAGGTAAGAGTATCCGATGGAAAAAAGACTGCCTCTTTAGCAGGTGGTGCTGGGAGAACTGGACAGCAACATGCAGAAGAATGAAACTAGACCTCTTTTGTACACCATACACAAAAATAAACTCAAAATGGCTGAAGGACCTGAATGTGAGACAGGAAACCAACAAAACCCTCGAGGAGAAAGTAGGAAACAACCTCCTTGACCTCCACCACAGCAATCTCCTACTCGACACATGGCAAGGGAAATGAAATCAAAAATGAACTCTTGGGACCTCATCAAGATAAAAAGCGTCTGCATTGCAAAGGAAACAATCAAGAAAACTAACAGGCAACCGACAGAATGGGAAAAGATAGTGGCAAATGACCTATCAAATAAAGGGCAGGTATCCAAAATCTACAAGGAACTCACCAAACTCCACACTCAAAAAACAAATAACCCAGTGAAGAAATGGGCAGAAGACATGAACAGACACTTCTCCAAAGAGGACATCCAGATGGCCTACAGGCACATGAAACGATGCTCAGCATCACTCATCATCAGGGAAACACAAATCAAAACACCTCACGCCAGTCAGAGTGGCTAAAATGAACAAATCAAGAGACTATAGATGCTGGAGAGGGTGTGGAGAGACGGGCACCCTCCTACACTGTTAGTGGCAATGTAAACTGGCGCAGCCACTCTGGGACCAAACAGTGTGGAGGTTCCTCAAAAAACTATCCATAGAAGTCCCTTATGACCCAGCAATAGCACTGCTGGGGATCTACACAAGGGATACAGAAGTGCTGATGCACAGGGGCACATGTACCCCAATGTTCATAGCAGCACTGTCAACAATAGCCAAAACATGGAAAGAGCCTAAATGTCCATCACCTGATGAGTGGATCAAGAAGATGTGAGATATATATATATACACACACACACATACAATGGAGTATTACATGGCCATGAGAAAGAATGAAATCTGGCAATTTGTAGGAAAGTGGATGGACCTCGAGGGTGTCATGCTAAGTGAAATAAGTCAGGCAGAGAAGGACAGATACCATATGTTTGCACTCATAGGTCTAACAGGAGAACAGGAGAAACCTAATGGAGGACCAGGGGGAGGGGAAGAGGGAAAGAGAGTTGGGGAGAGAGAGGGATGCAAAACCTGAGAGACTATTGAATGCTGAAAACGAACTGAGGGGGGAAAAGAGGTGGTGGTGATGGAGGAGAGCACTTGTGGGGAAGAGCACTGGGTGTTGTATGGAAACCAATTTGACAATAAATGAAAAAAATTAAATAAATTTGGAAGTATAAAAAAATTTAAAAAACATATATCTATCCCATGACCCAGAAATCCATTCCTAGGTATTTATCCAGAGAAATGAAAACATCTATCCACAAAAATGCCTCAGTAAGAATATTCATAGCTGCCTGAGTCATGACTACCAAAATCTGGAAACAACTCCAACATCTACCAACAGGAGGACAGATAAACACATTCCTAAATGTAATATGCTCAGCAATAAAAATAAATCAATTACTGAAACCTGAAAGCAAATGGATACATCTCAAAAATATTAAGTGGAACAAAAGAAGTGTGACATCAAAGAGTACTAAGTATATTATAATTCCATTTATATACAGGCCAACGTAATCTATGGTGATAGAAATCCAGACAAGAGTTGTCTCTGGCAAAGACTTCAGGGACTTCAGGCAGCATGTTGAAGTGATAGTAATATTCTAGATCTTGTGTGCTTTGTATTAGGGTTTGGATTAATTGGGTGTATACATTTGCAACCCTTACCATACACTTAAGATCTGTGCATTTCTTTATATGTAAATTATAGCTTAAAAAGAAAAGAAACAAGAAAACATTGAATATCTGCTATATATCAGGCATTGTTCCAGGTGCTAAGGATACAGCTGGACACAAACTGACAAAAACATCTCTGCCCTTGTGAAGGTTAATTCTAGATTACATAAATAAAGCTCTGATGTGCTAAAGTGAACCATGCAAATTACAGGTTTCCCCCTGCCTATGGAAAGAGGCTCAGGGTATCACACCTCCTCACCCCTCCCCACTAGCCACCTTATTACACTGGTGGCCAGTGGCCTTGTGAGAGACAGGCCTCCCCACTCTCTTGTTGGGAAGTGGTGTGTTGGCATTTTGTTTTTCCCACAGGATGAGATGTATACTAACGGAACTGAAAACCCTTCTGGGCCATATTTCATTTCTGTGTAAAGCAGGATTCATTCAATTACATGCTTTGAGTTGGATTCATGGGAACAGGGTTGGTTTGGGCCTATGGTACAGGGGAGACAGCAATAAGAGTGCTACAGAACCTGTGCTCTTGTCAGTGTGCAGAAGCTGGGCCCTATGCTGACCAAGCATAATGGGCAGACTTGAAGGAGTACAGACCGTTAAGACAGAAGTTTAAACCCAAGTTGCATACTGGCAACTCCAGCCAGCCAAGGGGCTGTCAGCCTTTTGTGGAGTAGCTAGACCCTTTGTTTTACCTCCTTGTTTTCCCTTTGGGATAGCCAACTCCAACCCAACTTTGGCTGAGAAAGTAAAAAGATGACCTGAGAAGTTAAGAAGTCATTGTGGAGACAGTCTTTGTTTTAGTCCATCCCAGAAAGCTACTTGATCATATACTATTAGAAGGCAGAGCACCAAGGTGCAGTATGAATGGTGCTAGGATGGGTGAGGGTGGGAAGTTGCTTGCAGGAATGACTAAGGTGATTTTTAGGGTTTTCTAGATGTCAACAATGTGTGATGTTGTTGGACGCTTTCTTTATCTAGTAAGAATTTGACAATTTTTTAGTTCTACTACTATTAAATAATGATATATTTTATGAAGCACATTTCTTACAATAATCACAGCTAGCTTTATTGATTGATTTGAGAGAGAGAGAGAGAGAGAGAGAGTGTGTGTGTGTGTGTGTGTGTGTGTGTGTGTGTGTGTGGCTATCTTAGGTTCCCCTAGAAGAAGAGTGGATCAAGAAGATGTGGTATATATACACAATGGAGTATTACATGTCAATGAGAAAGAATGAAATCTGGCCATTTGTAGGAAAGTGGATGGACCTTGAGGGTGTCATGCTAAGCGAAATAAGTCAGGCGGAGAAGGACAGATACCATATGTTTGCACTCATAGGTCTAACAGGAGAAACCTAATGGAGGACCAGGGGGAGGGGAAGAGGGAAAGAGAGTTGGGGAGAGAGAGGGATGCAAAACCTGAGAGACTATTGAATGCTGAAAACGAACTGAGGGGGGAAAAGAGGTGGTGGTGATGGAGGAGGGCACTTGTGGGGAAGAGCACTGGGTGTTGTATGGAAACTAATTTGACAATAAACTACTTAAAAAAATTAAAAAATTAAAAAATTAAAAAAACCATGGATGTAACAAGAAAGTATTATGCTAAATGAAATAAGTCAGAAATAAAAAGATAAATATCATATGATTTCACATAGGTGGAATCTAAAAAGCAAAATAAACAAGCAAACAAAACCCAGAAATAGTCTCATATACATAGTGAACAAAATGGTTGTTGCCAAAGAAGAAAGGTTGGGGAGATGGGCAAAATAGGAAAAGTACAAACTCTCAGTTTTAAGATAAATTAGTCATGGGGATGAAAAGTACAGCATCAGAATATAGTCAATAATATTATAATAACTTTTCTTGATGAAAAATGATAACTTCTCTTATTGTGATGAATATTTTTTAATATACATAATTATTGAATCACTCTGTTGTACACATGAAACTAATAATGTGTGTCCACTATACTTTGACAAAAATAAAAAAATAAAACTGCCTGTAAAAAAAAATTCAAATACAACTTAAACTTCTCACAATTCATTTGGGAGACAGAGGGAAAAATTGGAAGGGGAGCAGGGAAGTGAGACAGGGAGGAAAAGTCAGCCAATAAAAGGTGTATTTGGGGGCCACTTCCCACTGGGAGAACACAAGACAATACCTGAGTTATTTCACCTGAGGGAAGGTTACCGGTCATTTATGTAACTACATTAGACATGGGTTGAGGGCTGTTTCTTGGAGGGACATTCATTCTCTGGCATGTTGGGCCCACCTCTTGGGCAGCAGAGTTGGTCCAGTAGCAAGAATAAGCCCTCAGAAAAGAAATGCAGGTGCTGGCAGTTAGAAGTGGAGCTGACGGTCCCTGAACGGTAAGATGGGTGGGAGACCAATGGCATGTGTTACACAGCACTGTGCTAAGTGCTTCATATGCCTTTTTGACTGAACAGTCAGAACAACTCCATGATTTGGTATCATGGCCTCCATTTTAGAGAGGCAGCTGGGACTCAGGGAGGTTCACTAGCTTCATCAAGGTTGAATTGGAGATGGAGAGTTGGGACTTCTGACCCCAGAACTCATTCTTACTGTGCTGTTCCATGTTGTGTTTCTTAATTCCTTTAACTACATACTAAACAAGAGGCATTTCTCTTCATTTTCTACATAGAGAAATGGAGGCTCACAAGGTATCAGACAACTTGCCAGTAGTCTTCCTGTAAGCTGGAAGGAGAGCCCAGCCTGCTCTCTGAAGCCTACACACACCCTCCAAATGCCCTGCCTGGCTATGAGCTTTACATTCCTCATTTGCCTGCCTCCTCACTAAGAACTGTGGTTTTTCTTTTGCTCTACTCTTTAGAAGGTTTTATTTATAACTCCCTCAAAATGGGCTTCCCAAAAAGCCCATCGTTCTGTATAGCAATGCTTAGAGCTAATTTCCCAGGCAACCTCTTTCATCAGCCCCAACTTAGGGAGAATTTACCTGATTTACTTGCTTTCGATTTCTAAGCCATCATTTGTTCGCTTCCTTAATCAAACAAATTAGACTTCAAGTCTTTGAAGATGGACTATCAGAAAGGAAATACTATGCATTCAGCATAAAAATTAAGCCAAGTCTAAGATCAGGTGTTTAGAAAGAGATATTTTGGTCAGATTGGATCACAAGAAGCTAATCTTTTTCTGGGCTTGGATGTTCCCTGTGAACTCAGAGGAAAAAATACCTCTTGAGCCTCTAAGACCACCTGGTTTGGCCCTAACATTCCTGTAGATGTCTGAGCCACAGCTCATTAGATAGCAGACAGGAAGAGCTTGTTCTACCTACAAAAGCTCGGCATATAAGGGTCAGAATTCTGATAGAGCCAAAGAAATCAGGAGACACTGTAGTATAATACTCCCCAAAAAAATGGCCCAAGGAAGGCTTCATCCATGGCTTGAATTCTTCCACATAACTAAAGGAGAATTAATTTAGTTCTCTAAGTTTCCATCCCACTGGAGGTTGACCATTGGCTTTACATCCGTATACATGCTTCCCATCTCTGTGGGGAGATGTGTCAAACACTGAGGTATGCTGCTGAGATACCCTTTCACGAGAACCTGCTGCAAAGACGGTAGCTGGCTGGTATCTTCCAGATGCTACAAATTCTGATCTCCTACAGACCTCACATTCAGGCCATGATCTCTCTGATTTGCCTCCAGCCAGGACTGACCATAGTAGGGACACTAGAGCCATTACATTCCTGTTAAACATAAAACTCCTATGATGGGAAATCCTTGCTCTGGGGCTCCTCATCTGCCTAGGACATCTCAGATCTGCTCTGCAGTCTGGGATCTCCTTCCTACCCTCTTTTCTTAATTCTGTTCTTTTAAACATCATGTTCTGAAGATAATTCCCACCTACTTCTGCTCCTTCTTCACAAACATTCCACCAATGAATCTCTAACACATCTAATTCTATCTTGGTGTCCATTCTTGGAGCACTCATGCTTATACACTTGGTACAGAGAGTAGGGTTTTGGAGACCATCTCACTCACCTCATGGCTAGCAAAAAGAATGCTAGCCCAAATGAAATGTAGGGCAAGGATAGTTCCTACAATAAAATGATATGCCTCAACCGCTGAAGATTTCATGGTCAGTGACCTAGAAAAATGTCCCCATGGAGGAGAATGTGTGTTAATGAAGTGATTCAGGCATTTGAAATACGTGAGGGAAACAATAACTTCAAGGCCAGTTATTACTAACTTGTATTGATACACTGGAGAGGGCTGAAAAGAAACCGAGGGCCATTAACAAATATTTCAGGACTAAGTGTGAGGACTGTACAGCCTCTCTGGAAACTTACACAGAGTCTTTTACCTCCTCCAATGGGTAAAGAACACAGATGAAAGAAGAGTCTGGATCTAATAGTTTCTTAGAGCTCCTTTGATAATTAAATGCTCAAGCAAGACAAGGCTATTATGCTAAGGTTTAGGCCCTAGCTGGGAAAACCTAGGACCATGAAACCTTGGATGGGGGGGCATCTGGGTGGATACCACCCCCCAAATTTTACTTATGTTCTTGGAGATGGTAAAAGAAGGAGTTTTAAAACTCAGAAGGAAAGAATGCTAGAATCAGTAGCTTATGTGAGATCAGAAGGCCCACCTCAGGGACTGTCTTGCAGTGGAGAATTCAGAGGACACAGTCTTCATCAGGACCATCAGGATTATGCTATGAAGTTCAGTAGTGGCTGGACTAAGCTGGGCTTACTGATAGCAATGAGAATTGGGGCCTGGAAGTAATCAGAGGCCAGGCAGCAGCATTGGACCACTAGAGGTAGGGGACTGCAATTACCATAATGGCCTGGCAATGTCATAGAGGAAACCAAGGGCTCTTGACCACAGAGAATTGTGGACATGGTCAGGGGAACATGACCAAATAGACAAGAAGCCAAAAGTACTGCTTAATATAATAAGAAGAAAAAAATAGAGGAGACTAAAGGCAGTCACCTCAATAGAAGGTCATGATCATTTTCTCAGTGACTAACCCTGAGCCAGTCTTCTGATTTGAAATCCAATGACTGAAGAGGTGGCCAGATGTCCAGGAGAAGGGCCCTGCAACATGATGGCAAATATAAGCTATAATGACTCCCTCAGTCCTTCCTCAAAAAGTCCTATGGCCATTTACTTGGGTGACCGCACTGTGGGAAGATGTATACTCAGACATTTTAAGTATTTGAAACAGAGTCTGAGGTGACATTGACACCCAAAGACCCCAAATATTTTCATAGTCCCCTAATGAATGGAGACCTGGCTAGTCTGGTTTACAGTAGGTTCAAGGGTCCATGGAACCATATTTGGCATTTGGAGTACTGACTTTAAACTGTGGGTAAGAGTGAGCATAGTGAGGAAAGGTCAACTGGAAACCTCTGAAGTAAATAAAAACAGTATCACATTCAAAGTATTTTTTCTTTTTAGAAGGCAGTGGATGGATGAGTGTAGACTACCACAACCTCAAATAGTAACTCTGATTACAATGCTATTTCAGACATGCTATCTTTGCTACAGCTGATTCATAATGTCTCAGAGGTAGATGGTGTAAGGCTATTACCTTGGCATCTTCATTATTTCTACTCCAGTAAAAAAAAAAAAATCAGAAGATGAGAAGGTTTGTTTTTACATGGAACAGACAACTGTATTCATTTCATGTTGCCCCAGGGCTGTGTTAACCTTCCCACTGCTCTCATAATATACCTGAATGGTTCTGAACCCGCTAGAAACTAGGGGAGTGAAAGAGCCCTACTTACTCACTGTCAGTGGCCCACATAGAGACTTTGTGCATGTCATCACCGCAATTCTGGGCTTTGCAGGGCTAGAGGTTCTAGTCACCAAAGAGGTACCCACCCTCTTGTGAGGGGATACATTATGTGTCCCCCTGAACTACAAGTTACTGCCTCCACCCAGGGAGTTTGAACTTCTGGTGTCCTTGGAAACCACCTCACAGAAGGCGAGAAAGGAGTCATCATTCTGGCATTCCTCCTGCTGAGGAGGAAGAACTACTCTTACACATTGGGGTCAGAGAGGAATATGTCTGAAACACAGTGGAGCCAACTGGGCACTTTGAGTAGTCATTGCCCAGTTATTTGGGGGCTCAAGCCCCTTAGCAATGAGAGACTGGGGTCCACCATGGATAAGTAGGTAAGTCATGAAGACCTGCCCAGGTGACATTGTAATGAAGAGAATTTAGAATGGATAGTGGAGGAGAGAGACAAAGACTAAATGGAAAAATGGGAACTGTAGTTCATCCAAATAAGCTCTTCTATGATTCTCCTCCAGAAGAGATCCCATGTGAACTGAAAGATGTTGCTTTCCAAACATGTGTGGAGTGATGGATGGGTCTCTGTGCCACAGCTGTGGAAATGGCAGCCATGGAGGTACTCCACACAGATCTCCCTTCAAGAGAAGCAGCAACGAGCAAAAGTTCCTGGTTCCTAGCAGCCTCAAGCTATCACCTCGGATCTAATGCAGCATTCATTTTGAGGCCTTGTGCTCCATGGGCTCCTCCTAGCCAGTGGCCAATCATGGGAAGTTGCTGACAGGTGGGCCATACCTGCCCAGGGTGGGACTCCTGTAATGGGCAGTGTTTGCACAGGGGTCCCTGTTGGCCTGACTGAGATGTTATCAGAGTTTCACCACCACTGAAACCTCCTCCTCTTCAGTTCTCCCCTCTTCTCTCTCCTTGCACAGCTATTAGCCCTGCATAGAGATCTGAAGGCTCTCCCTGCTCACTCCTGCTCCCTCTCCCCTGGCCCTTTTACAAACATTTCCCTTCTGCATGTTTTATTCTGGTTGGCATCTACTTCTTAGAGGACCCAAAGTGGCACTGGAGGCCTTAGAAAAAGGCAAATAAAATTCCACCATAAAACAAAACAAAACAAAAAACCAACCCATGTATTACCGGATGGAGAAGTGATTATTGGGCAGGGCCTTCAGATATACACTTTCTGGACATTTTCAAAATTGCAAGGAAACAAGAATAACTGTAATGGAAAAAAAATCTTTAGTCCAAAGTGTTTTTCAAGTGTCTCCATAATTCCAAGTCCTATTAACTTGTGTGGAAGCTCTTATACTTGTCACATCAAATTCTTGTTCTCTGCACAATTTGGAAGTTTCCCTTCTGAGCAGCAAAGCACAATAATTGAACTTGTGGTCCTGAATCTTGTTTGGAAGAGGATTGGCCCAAATCTTATTTCTCCCCTAGTTTCTTTGGGACCACTAAGGGCAGTTCTCCTCTTGACTTTCAGAGGAAGTTGTGAAAAAGCATTAACACTCTGCACTTTGTAGCTTGTCTTGACGGACGGCAGAGCACCTCCTCATCCATCATCTTATTTTCAGTTGTGCACCTACCACATGAAGGAGAGTCTCTGCTGGCACCTTTTTAAAAGCAATCGGATGATTTGCCACTTCCATTTTAGTATATGCTTAAAAGTAAGATATACAGTTGACTCTTGAACAACATAAATTTGAACTGCACAAATTCATATATATGTGGATTTTAAAAAATACAATACTATAAATGTATTTTCTCTTCCTCATGATTTTTTTCCTCTAGCTTCCTTGATTGTAAGAATAGAGCATACAATACTTATAGCATACAAAATATATGTTAAACAACTGTTTTTATTATCAGTAAGGCTTTCATCAATAGTAGGCTGTTAAAAGTTTTGGGGAGTCCAAAGTTTCAACTGTGGGGGAGGGGCGGGGGCAAGGGGTGCCTCAATTCCTGCAAGTGTTCAAAGGTCAACTGTAATTGTAAATTGAATTAATGAAACTGGGGAGGCCAAACCAAAAAAGTGACATCCCCTGCCTTTGGTAGAACAAACATAAACAAAGACATATGGGAAATGGTTAAGAAACAAATTGATGCTAAAAATAGGTCAGAAAGAAAAGAGGACTCTAGCTTTTCACTTGTAAAAGAAGCACCAAGTTCTCTCAATACTATAGACCATCTTCTTGTGTCTGTATCTTTTTAATAACTGGCTGGAAGACTATTGGAAAACGTTTAACTACATTCATTTTCTTCTCCCAAATCAATAAATGAAAAAAGAAAATATCTTTGACTTGGTTGAAGCAAATCTTCCAACAAAACCTGAGTCATTCCATGAATGGGGGAAATGAGGCTGGATTAAAATGGCCTTCGTTACAATACTAATAGTTACAGTTGCTGAACGTGTTCAACAAGCCCCAAACTTTCCACACACTGCTTTCACCCCACAAACATGCGACACAGTCAGTGTAATTTCTCCCACTGGATAAGGGAGACCTCTGAGACCCAGAGATGGTAACTTTCCTGGCGCCGACGAACTGGGACAAAGCAGAGCCCAGCTAGGTCAGTGCATGTCCAAAGCTAGTCCATTCTCTCACGCTCCTGTCTTCAGGCAAGAAAAACATGGGAGAAAGGCAGGGAGAGGCTGGGATAAGATGGATTTCAGAGCAATGGCAGATCCTTGTAATGAAACAAAATCAGGCTGTGCACAATGCATTTTATAACAGCTGGAAAGAATGAGAGCAACACTAATAATCATAGGGATACTTTAAGACCTTGTGAATAATCTTGGTGGGGAACATTAAAAAGCAAGAAGATGAATTCTTCCTCATCTAAACTCCTTTGCACTTCATTTGAGCACATCATCTGGGCCATATTAGGGCTCAATAGACATTTTGAACCAATAAATAAATTTGTACTTCTATTAACATAGCATTGACTTTTGCCTTGTGCTATCAGTATTTCTGTGTACTTTAGATCTCCCCTCCTAGATACTGTCTTAATATCAATAGCTTCTTGCATTTATGTAGAAATTTATGGTCAAATTTTGTATATATCATTTTACTTAGAGCAGTTCTATGAGGTTGGAAAGGCAGGCATTCTTATCCACCTTTTAAGGACTTTGAGGCTCAGAGAGAAAGGATTTGCTCAAAGTCACATTCCTAGCAAGGAGGAAAGTTTGAACTTGAATTAATGATTTTTAATTTCACATCTGTTTTGCCTTCAAATATGCAGAGTCCTCTTATGGAAAACTATCCCTCTCATTCATCATTGCAGGGTAACGTAGCCAAGCCCTACACCTTACTCAGGATAATGTTCCAGAAATATCTATTTTTAGGAATGAATGACTGGAGGAAGAAAGGCATGAATGAAACCCTTTTAAGAAATGGTTGAATGAGGTTTGCATTTGGGCAATTTCACTTTCAGATCTGGGTGGAAAGTGTTCTAGAAAATTCCTCTGTCTACTCACATTTAAATAAATGTCCTTCCAGATGTCCTCAAAGGAGATAGTTTCACCACACTTTCTAGTTGAAAAATATTTGTGTTTGGTTCTTTCAGAGGCCATAAATCTCTCTAATCAGTGCCTAATGGTTTTTGGGATGACGCTGAGCAAGTATCCCATTAATTGAAAGACGAAATGTTGTCACCTGCCACAGAGATTTCTCATTATGTTTCATCAAATTCAAAACAGAGCCCTGTTTGGAATACTTTTATGAGCAGTGTAATTACACCACATCCTATGGTGTTTGGAAGTAGTGCCACAATTAGCACATGAGTGGGAAGTGATCCATGCTAAATGGGAGCTGGGCCAGATGGGTCTTGCTAAGACCCTCTCCCCTCCCCTTTCAGCTCCATTAAATTAAGTTTTCCCTAAATGTGTGCAAAAGACATAAATCAGTCTTTTACTTCTGTGTGTATTAAAGAAATGCATCCGCTTCCATTAATTAAAAGTCAAGTGCTTCTGTTTATAGTGATCAGGATAGAACAGACACTTATGCCAAAGAATACCAGAGAAGCAGATCCTGGTAAGATGTCACAGTCCTCAGCAGGCTGTGCAGAAAGAGGAGCTCAGACGTGACACCACCTGGCCTTGTCCTAGAAGGTAAGGGGCAGAGCACAGCAAGCCCAGGCTTCTGTCCTCTACTGCAAAGTGCCCCCAACTTGAGAACATGGCTGATACTCTCCACGGGTACAGAGAACACAAGGCCCTGCTGGTCATGTGTAGCGCGTACACTTTATCTTGGGATCTCCATTTTCTTCCTAACTTTGCAAGTTGTTTCTGATCTTCCTTTTCACTTCAAATTGCTCCTCTCCCCTCCCCACAACAAGTATGGACAGAGGAACTCAGAGTTCTCTTGTTTCCGATCTTCCCTTCCTTACATGAAGTTGTTCCTAAGTTCTGTCTCAATCATTTACACCTTAGTAAGAAGTTCAGCCAGTGTTTGGCTCCCCATATATATTGTATGTATGTGTATAAATAGCGTATACTCCATATAGATACATACACATACATATACACATACATATATATTTACATAGATAAGCTTAGTTCTTCATCATGGGAAAAATGGTTTTGTGTCTAGTTAGCAAATTTTTTAGATTTCTTTCTTATATAGCAGCATCATTTTTCTGTCAAAATAAATCTCAAATTTGAGAAAAAAATTTTTTAATATTTTATTTATTTTTAATGCAGAGAGAGACAGAGCATGAGAGGGGGAGGGGCAGAGAGAGAAGGAGACACAGAACCGGAAGCAGGCTCCAGGCTCTGAGCTAGCTGTTAGCACAGAGCCCGACGCGGGGCTTGAACCCATGAATGTGAGATCTGACCTGAGCTGAAGCCGGAGGCTTAACCGACTGAGCCACCCAGGCGCCCCTCGAGAAAATTTTTAAATAAAAAGTAAAAGAATTTGACCTCCAATCCTACCCCTCAGAATTGACCACCTTAAATATTTAGATGTATTTTTCTATCTCTTTTCCACTTATAAAATTATAAAGTATTTACTGCTTACAAAAAAAGTACAGAGAAATTCTTACTCTCTTGTGTGAGGCATGATTCCAACAGTGGTTTCATTTCTCAGCCCGCAGTAAATTAGAGATAGTGATTTTAAAGCAGGGAGATTAACAAGAGAAGACAGCAAATAGAAAAGGATTGAGACTCCTCAACTCTGCTTGCCTATGTTTATCCTTTTGCAGGCTGATGAATGAGAAAAACAGAATCAGACCCAAGAACTGGGGGCAAACAGTTGTTCGTATGCAACTTGAAACTAAGTCATCAAGAAGGCAACTGACTGAAAGGCTATACACATACCCAAAATATATAAAGAAATTGTACAACTCAACACCAAAAAAAAAAATACCAACAACAAACTAATCCAATTTAAAAAAAAGGGAAAAGGAGGGGTGCCTGGGTGGCTCAGTCATTTAAGTGTCAGACTTTCGATTTCAACTCAGGTCATGATCTCATGGTTTTTGAGTGTCAAGCTCTGCACTGACAGTATGAAACCTACTTGATGTTCGCTCTCTGCCCCTACTCCTGCTCTCGCTCTCTCTCTCTCTCTCTCCCTCAAAATAAACGATTTTTTAAAAATGGGCAGAGGAAATGAGTAGATTTTTTTTCCAAGATGACATGCATATGTCCAAAAACACATGAAAAGATGTTTAACATCAATCATCATAATGAAAACGCAAGTCAAAATCACAATGAGATATCACCTCACACCTGTCAGAATGACTAGAATAAAAAAATAAGAAATAACAAGTGTTAGTGTGGATTTAGAGAAAATGGAATCCCCATGCACTGTTCGTGGGACTGTAAACTGGTACAGCCACTGTGGAAAACAATATGGAGATTTCTTAAAAAAAAGAAAAATAGAAATACCATACAATACAGTACTTCCACAACTTGGTATCTATCTAAAGACAATGAAAATGCTAATTCAAAAAACTATATGTACTCCTATGTTTAGTGCAGCATTATTTACAACAGCCAAAATATGGAAGCAATCCAAGAGTCCATTGATAGATGAATGGAAAAAAGATGTGGAATATATATATATAATATATACAATGCAATGTTATATATATGTACATATTTACACACACACACACACATATATATATATACATATATATATAAAATGCAATATTACTCAGCCATAAGGAAGAATGAGATCTTGCCATTTGCAACCACATGGATGGAACTAGAAGATATAATGCCAAGTGAAATAAGCTTGACGGAGAAAGACAACTACCATATGACTTTGCTCATAAGTCGAATTTAAGAAACAAGCAAACAAAAAAGAGCAAGTAAAGGTGGGCGGGGGAAGACAGACAAAACAGACTCTGTATACAGAGAACAAACTGATGGTTACCAGAGGTGAGGTGGGTGAAATAGTGAAGGAGGGGTTAAGAGTAAACTTATCATGATAAGCACTGAGGAAAGTATAGAATTGATGAGTCATTGTATGTTAATAGTATAATTAATAAAAAAAAATTAAAAATTTAAAAATAAACGAGAGAGGGTTGCAAGGATTGTGATATATTTTAGCAACCTTTCCATTGCAGTTCAGGTCTTTGGAAATTTTAATGCTGGGAAGAAATACTTGATGTATGCTGTGTTTATAATTTAGTTAGCTCTTTCACAAAATTTGTCTTTATAGCAAGTGTATGAACCCCAGCAGGCAAACATTTGCTTAAGAACAAGAAAACTGAGACCCAAATAGGCTTCAGTGTCTTGCCTGGGTTGGCCAAGTGGTGGTTCTTCTGGGTCCTCACCTTGCATGTCTCCTGCCAGACAATGCCACCTCCTTTCCTGGAACCCTTCCCTGGAGACCTGGGCCAGGGGACTAAAAGGTCAAAGCTAAGAACACTGATTTGACAAAGGTGTCCTCTCTATGTGGTGGTTAGGCACACACCTGAGGGCTAAAGAGCTCAGGTTTGACTCCTGGCTCACTTACTTACTAGCAGTATGACCTGTCTGACTCTTGATTTTCATATCTGTAGCATGGGGACAATACCCTACCTACATCATAGGATTATTGGCATAATTAAGGAGTTAATTAACATAAAGTATTTAGACAAATACTTAGTCTAGGCAGTAAATACAATACACAAGAACCCAATATATAACAAAAATAGATGTGAACTTAGGGAAAAATATGATTTAAAGTGTATAGACTTGAATAATGCATTCCTGTGTTTCATAGATTATTTTAATACTTCTGCCCAATTTTACTATTAAGTAGATTTTGTTCCAGTTTAAAAATTTATTTTTTAAAAGTTAGCTTTTTTAAAAGTATAATTTAATGCCTTTTAGTACATTCACAGAGTTGCACAAACATCACTGTGATCATTATTAGAATATTTTCATTACCCCAAGAAAAAACTCTGGCCAGCCCTCATCCTCCCCTGGCCCCCAGCCCTAGGCAGCACCAATGGCTCAACAAATAAACTATTTATGTTTGAGCTCCAACAAATTGGTATAGTCTGTCCATAATTTTGATTTATAGTGTAGTTCAAGTTCCTGTTTTTATCAAAGTTTGGGAACAGTGTTAATGATAATTTAGTAAAAGGAAACCTTTTCAGTAAAAAGTTTTAGATACATTAACAAGGTCATTTTGTACTCCCCATCCCAATCCCCACTCTCAAGCCCCAGAAGGGGTCCTGCTTTAGGGAAATGAAGTCACCCCTTTTACTTTTATTATAAAAATACCTGGGGCACCTGGGTGGCTTAGTTGGTTGAGCACTGGACTCTTGATTTAGGCTCAGGTCATGATCTGGTGGTTTATGGGGTCGAGTCCTGCATCAGGTTCCGCCTGACATCATGGAGCCTGCTTGGGGTTCTGTCTGTCTCTCTCTCTCTCTCTCTCCCTCTCTCCCTCTCTCTCTGTCCTTTATTGGCTTTCATGCACATGTGTGCTCTCTATCAAAATAAAGAAACTTAAAAAAAAAAACCTTTATTTAATACTAACTGTACAATATTGATAGGAAGCCACAGAAGAATCCTATTCTAGTGGCAGCTGGGGTAGTTGCAGGGTCCACTGGGAAGCTGTCAAAAGCTCACTTTTAGTCTTTAGCAAACAGAAATTCTGGTGGTATTTGATGCAAAACCCTCCCTTTCTCTGAGATGATTCTGGCTGGCCTGGGAGGCTAGGAAGGAGGGGTGAGCTGCATGGTGGGAACCACTGAAAACATCTTTCTTTTCATGCCTATTATTAAAGCAGCTCCAGAGGAATTGTGCCCTTTCTCTCTCTGTTCTCTCCTAATTATTTGATTATTTCCATTTATGAACATAATTGCTATGTAATTGTAATACATATACTACTTTGCATTCTTTATTTTTCACTGAAAAGCAATTTAAAAATGTTTGTACAAAGTCTTCCCTTTTCTTCTTTCAATTGTGTGATGTTTTATGTTATAAACCTGGTTCAAGTTTATTTGACCCTATCATTGGACATTTTCCAGTATTTTCTCAGATGTATCTTTTTTACATGTAGTTTTTCTTTTCTTTTTTTTCTTTTGGAACCATTTCCCAAGGTTAGGATTAATAGGCCAAAGAATGTAAGCACTTAGTTGGAGGTTTTGTCACATAACAGAACTTCCAAAAAATGTGAACAAACAGGGTTGTGGAGGTGACTCTTTTTAAGAGAAAATGAAATAGAATTCTCTATTTTCAAGAAGAGGAAGATAGGATAGGAGAGTAATTGAAAGAAAAGAGAGTCATGAAGAATAGCTTTAAGGGCCCTTTACAGAAAGAATGGATTGTAAATAGTCCTAAAACGGTAAGGAGAGGCTAGAAGGGGCAAGGGAAAAGATAATACTGCTTCACCTTTTAAAAGGAGACTGATCACACATGAAGCTAAGCTGGAAAAAAAAAAGTCCTTTCCTTCTCCCTTTTACTTCAAAGGCATCCAGTGGCATCATTTCTGTAAATTAGTCTACTGGCCATGGAGTTTTATGACTGGGGCTTTGTGGTACCCTCAGTCCTCACACACTTCTGGTTTATTTTTAATCATTTGGATGTGCTGTTGGTGAAGTGGGTACTTTTCCCATCAGAAGATTATGAAAGGAGCCTCACATGTCCAGCAACTGAAAGAATGTATAAGTTTGCATTGCCAAATGCTGGGGGCTCATGTATTGAACCATTCAATAAATGGGAGAAGAGAGGAGGTATCACTGTGGGAAGAGTCTGAGCTTTAGTCTCCCACTAGTGAATCTTACTTCTACAACAAAGCACCCACATAGGTATTTCTACTGACAATACTGAGCTGAGGGCCCTCTTTCTGTGATATTCCCAGAACATGTCACACTAAACACTTGGTAGTAATCTTCTGTTTGCTGATCCTTAAAAATATCCTTGCAATGACTGGTTTTCTTTCTTCAAGCATATGGGGAACATAAGCATAAATTCTATCAGTCTGTAAGAATCCCAAAATCAAGTCATGATAGGTTTCAAAAGCAACATGTCAGATGTTTTTTAACTTAAAATATAATAAGTTATGATTTCCCATTACCATTAGAAAAGATTAGGACATCCCACTTTTCAATCATATTTTACATACAGCTTTTAGATATTTTTCAGTTCTAGTGTAAGTAGATATGTGATTTCATTTGATCCTCACAATTCTCGGTTGGAAGTATTATTATTCCACATTACAGATGGTGGGGGGAAAAACAGAACACTGGGTCACATTTTTCAAGTTGATGGAACGAGTGATTAGTGGAGCTACAGGCATATAACCTGCATCTCAGACTCTAAGCCTAGTCTGTCCATGGGACCATGCCTGGCTGGCTTCCTGGTTAAACCCTTTTATAGCTGTTTTACCCATGATTATTCAAATTGCAATTTAGGGAAAGTATTTGCCTCCCAATTTCAAGATGTGATACAGACTGGGATGTGAACTGATCTGTCATCTTAAGGATGTTAAATAAAGTGTGCTAAGCTTGTCTCTTCCTGTACCCGTGAGCTCTTTTCATTGTCCCAGTTACAAGTATACTAAATCAGATTGTCCAGGGTTGTGGTCCAAGAACTTGTATTAAAAACAAAAACACAAAAGAAGACAAACAAAATGGAAAGGTAAACTGATTTCTTGCATAAGAAAACATTAAGATGATATGAATATTTTCCCATAAGTTAGCCTTTGTGTTAATACCTCAAAACAATACTTTAAGAAAAAAAAATTATAAATGATTCACTGATGCCAAAATTTACTTAGAAAAACAGACAAGGGACCTCATCAAGATAAAAAGCTTCTGCACTGCAAAGGAAACAATCAAGAAAACTAATAGGCAATTGACAGAATAGATAGTTGCAAAAGACATATCGGATAAAGGGCTAGTATCCAAAATCTACAAGGAACTCACCAAACCCCACACCCAAAGAACAAATAATCCAGTGAAGAAATGGGCAGAAGACATGAATAGATACTTCTCCGAAGAGGACATCCAGATGGCCAACAGGCACATGAAACAATGCTCAGTGTCACTCATCATCAGGGAAATACAAAACCACACTGAGATACCACCTCATACGGTCAGAGTGGCTAAAATGAACAAATCAGAAGACTATAGATGCTGGTGAGGATGTAGACAAATGGGCACCCACCTACACTGTTGGTAGGAATGTAAACTGGTGCAGCCACTCTGGAAAACAATGTGGAGATTCTTCAAAAAACTATCCATAGAACTCCCCTATGACCCAGCAATAGCACTGCTAGGGATCTACCCAAGGGCTACAGAAGTGCTGATGCATAGGGGCACATGTACCCCAATGTTCACAGCAGCACTTTCAACAATAGCCAAATCATGGAAAGAGCCTAAATGTTCATCAAATGGTGAATGGATCAAGAAGATGTGGTTTATATATACATGGAATACTACATGGCAATGAGAAAGAATGACATATGGCCATTTGTAGGAAAGTGGATGGACCTCGAGGGTGTCATGCTAAGCGAAAAAAGTCAGGCAGAGAAGGACAGATACTATATGTTTGCACTCATAGGTCTAACAGAAGAAACCTAACAGAGGACCATGGGGAGGGGAAGGGGGGAAAAAGAATTAGGGAGAAGGAGGGAGGCAAATCATGAGAGACTCTTGAATACTGAAAACAACCTGAGGGCTGAAGGGGGAAGGGAAAGGGGAAGTGGGTTGATGGTCCTGGAATAGGGCACTTGTGGTGAAGAGCTCTGGATGTTATATGGAAACCAACTTGACAATAAACTATAAAATATATATATAAAAGAAAAACAAACAAGCACAAACATGGCCAGAATTTCTGTGATAGGGAAGCAGTGGGGGGATTTTCCTTAAGGGATTTTTATAACATAGTATGAGGAAGCCAGCTTCCTCCATCTTGCCACTGTGGCACTTTCCTCACCCACAGGCCCAAGTTGATGTACAATCACTGTGTTTGTCTTTATCAAGTCAGCACTAAAATTTTGAGGAAACCAAGGTCTCACTGTGAACAGAGCAGGAGCCAGAGGTAAGAAGAACAGCTTAGTTCTAAAGGACGGGGGAGGCACAACAGCTTATAGACTGAAGAAGACATACATTGATGAGAGTGTGTGGAGACATATTATCATATACTCCTGGTAGGCATTTCTCCTTCATTATACGTGTATAAAACACTTTATATATAAAAATCTTTCTTCTTGAAAAATCTATCTTCTAATCCTTCAACAGTGTCATTTCTTTTTTCACTTCTGAACCCACCAAGTCTTCAAACACTTCCAATTTCCCAAATTTCTCCATTTTTAGGAGGAGCAAGACCTTCAGGGAAGCTATATCCTCATGTATACTGTTTGTAAAGAACACATTTCCAAGCATTAAGTGGAGTGGTCCAGGTCCAAGCCCTCCTGGCATGTGGCTATTGTCCCAGTATAATTATTAAGAACTCGCCTCATAAATGTCCTCTTTTATGTGGTAAACTATATGATAACCCTATTTATGAGGCAAGGGCTACTTACATTTTAGGGTAGGAAGAGAATAATTTTGCATAGGCGATCTCAAATTCCTCTCTAAGATATGGAAGAGTGTCCTGCATATCCCAAACCCCTCAGCTTGAACTTGCTTGGGTTGACTTGAGGACTTTCTGGAATGCAGGCCTGAGACAGCCTCGAGTCCTCATTAACAAGATGGAGGCCCGGAGTGTTGCTCAAATGCACTCCCTCTAAGCTGCCACTCTGTTCAGGTTAGATAAGCGGATGTGGTGGGAGCCTTATCTTCCCATGGGTGAGAAGAGAAGTGGAGATACAGAGACAAATGCTCTTTATGACTGGAAATCCCTCCTCCATCTGTTTGCAATATGAAGGAGGGGAAAAGGAAAAAAAAAAAAGATGAAGAGATTGATTTCAAGCCATCAAAGACTCCAGCGTCCTGTCCTTCCCTAGTCCCCAGGCACTTGTCTCCATGAGAGAGGTTTTGATAGGAAACCTGCTCTGGAAAAGACACGGTCTCAGAGCTGTTCAGAGCTCCTGTGACGTGTCAGTTTCTATAGAGACGAGTCTCTTTCCTAGGAAAGCTCCGTAGGCAGGATACAAAAACCCTAGCAACCAGTTGAAGGCTTTTTTTTTTTTTTTTTTTTTTTTAATATGAGGATTTTCTGTACTTGAATTCAAAAGGCCCTCCCTTCCCTGGAAAGACAGCTCTGTGACAAGCAGGAAAGGGTGGGCTAGCTTGCCTGGGGGTTGAGAATGTGGGAATAGATTCAAAGACTGCAGGCAACTAGGGTAGGGAAAGGGAGGAAGACAGGTTGCTTCTTAGTACACCAGGACGGCTGGTTGCAGCCTGAATTTATCTTCCAGTCTGCCCTTTGGGAGCCTCTCACCACTGCCATGAATCCATAAAATGATGCCCTTAGGGACAAAGTAAAACTGCAATTGCCTTAGCAGCTTCATCCTTGTCTTCCCTTTCACCTGCCAATTCCAGGCATTTTTAGTGAGAAGTCAAATGCTTAGGGGGTGCAAATCAGAAAGCTGTGCAATACGGGGAGCCTGCTCACTTGGCATTAAGTAAATGCTCTGCTCAGCTAATGTTAAGTTTCAGCTCTTCCCTTCAAATAAGCACAAACCTCACTTCTTAAGGAAAGTCTTCTTTCTTAATAAGAGATTGCATTTGGCTACACGTGAAGAGACCCAACTGAGGAGTTGAACCAAATAGGGCTTCTTTTTCACCTCAGAAGAAATCCAGAACTGGAGCCTGCCGGTTCCACAGTTTCATCCATGTCCTGGCTTCCTCTCTCTGCCCGGCCAGTCTTGGAATGTTTTAACCCCATGGTTCCTCTGTGGCACAAGATGGCTGTCCCACCCCCAATCATCATTCCAGTAAGGATGAGGAAGTAGTAAAATGGATGAGAAAGGGGCGGTGCCCACATCAAGAAGCAAGACGTTTCCCCGCAGATTTCTGGTTCTGCCTCACTGAGCAGAACTGGATCGTGTGGCTCCAACCTTAAGGGAGGCTGGGATATGCAGGAGTTTTAATTTATATTTTTACTTAGCTGAGCAAATTGCCACCCTAAACAGTGGCTGTGTTTAAGAGCAAAGCTCAGAATAAGTATGGACAAACAGCTAGTAGCATATGCTTACACCTTCCCTGACCATCTCTCCACATCTACTACCTCCAGGGCAACTACTTCTCCCTGTGCCACATGTAATGGCATGCTGAAAAATGTCTAACAACCAACTCTGTGAAGCAAAGAAAAGGGCACTAGTTTGTAACAATTGCTGATTTCTGTGACATAAATACCTCCATCATGGCCGATTTCAAGCTACCAACACGATGTCACTGAATAGTGTTGGGAAGAGACACACAGCAATGCATTATTCTAGCTAGTGCTGCAAATACAAAAGATTCAAATAATCTCAAGAGCATAGATAATACTGAAATATAAAATAATTAGGGTCTCCATCTCTGTTCTACAGACATGCGTTAGAAATTGAGGAGCATGGTAGAGCTTTCTTAGCCTAGGGAGCTCAGTCCCACAAATCTTAGCTTTACACTGAGTTCACGACCCATGGGACACTCTTAGAAGATTAACATCGGGTTGCTATTCTAACATAAGTCAAGCCTTGCTCCCATTTTAGGAGCCACTGTTTGTCTCTACCACTCAGGCAATAATGAGACTGGGGAAAACTGGCACCCCTGCCCCCAACTCTTTGGAGACAGTGTAGCGTAGAGATGAAGTAAAGAAAGAATATGGAGGATGAAATGAAATATTACTGGAACTATCTTTGTATGCATAGCTGGTACCACAGCAGGACAAAGGAGAAGCTAGGATGTCTTCTGCATGTATCTCTGTATTAGGAACTGACCTTGTGCCTCTGGCCACTAGCAAGTTTTATGAATCCTGCATTCAGTCAATTAACTTGAAAGCTGTTTTTCATTTTCTGCTGTTAAAGCCAAACTCCATGAGGGATGGGTTTTAGGGTTTATCGCCTGTACCACATTAATGAATTTCCTTTTCTAAAATGAGATGCAAATGTTGCAAACTAGACAGAGGATGAGGCTACCTGTGATGTTGCCTTTGGGACAATTCACTGTAGACTGGACCATTCTGGATGCACTCAATAAAGCTTATAGAAAGTATAGCATATTATAATACTCATCTAAGATGGTGAGTAAGATTGTTTTCTTGGTGAAACCAAGAGCAAGATGTAACCAGAAGTCTTATTTTGAGGCTGCAAGGTAACTCAATTTATCAAAATGACATCAGGCAGAGTCCATGACTTGATTTATTAAAAACAACTATCCTTGGACTCTTTCAGGGACTGGAACACCTAAAAAGAAGTACAAACTTAGTTCCAGGTCCTGAGGTAGGTAGAGCAAATGAGGTTCACATTTATTGTGAAGGGGCTATTATCCAAGCCTGGGGTTCTCGCTTGCATGGAAACCTCTAGGTAACTGCTACTGGACATCAGCTTGAAGTGCCTAAGCAAGTGCACAATACTCGGTTTTTGCAGGCTGATAGACAACACTGTCCCTGGAGTGGCACAAATCTGAATTGCAAGCCCAGTGCCTTAGGAAGATCAATCAGCAAAAAGAAGGAGCTATGTCATGCAAATTCAAATATTATAATAACATATTTTTATAGCACATACAAGTTTAAAAATTCTTTCACATTCACACTCTCTTTGTACTCTCACAACCATTCTGTGAAAAAGAAAAGGCTGGCATTTCATTTTACAGATAAGTTTATAAAGATAAGCTACTTATTCAAAATCATAGAGCTATTAATGGGCTCAGTTCTTCTGGCTTTAAAGTTAAGACTCCTTCTACCACATTGTGCTTCTTTCAGGGCATCAAAATGAACTTGCTCTGTGTCCTATCCAGCTCTGAGAAGTAACTACAATGTGAAAATGATTATTATTGTCTTTTGTCCAGTCCCAAATTGCCCCTGCCCCATGTAAGAGTTCACAAAGCAGTGGTTTTACAGGGAAGTGCTTTAACCTTAAGAGATAAATAGTGAAAATTTCAGGTACTACTGAAAGCAAGTGGAGGAGCACTTTCCAACTTCAGTGCTCAACCTTCCGTAGGAGCTTCCTATTTTTCTCCTGACCAGCACTGGAGTTGGAAGGAAACTAAAGTTCCAAAGTCCTACAATTGTATCAAAAAGAACAAAATACCTAGGAATTAAATTTAACCAAGGAGGTGGAAAACCTGTACTTTTAAAACTATAAAATAATGAAGAAAGAAATTTAAGATGACACAAATACATGGGAAGTTATACTATAGTCATTGGTTGGAAGAATTAATATGAAAATGTCCATGCTACCCAAAGCAGTCTACAGATTCAATGTAATCCCTATCAAAATGCCAATAGTATTTTTCACAGAGCCAGAACAAAGACTACGAGAGAAGGAACCAAAGAAGACCCTGAATAGCCAAAATGATCTTGAGAAAGAATAAAACTAGAGCTATAACAATCCCAGATTTCAAGATATATTACAAAGCTATCGTAACCAAAACAGCTTGGTACTGGCACAAAAACAGACACATAGCTCAATGGAATTGAAAGTCCAAAAATAAACCCAAACTTATGTGGTCAATTAACGTACAACAAAAGAAGCAAGACTATACAGTGGGGAGAAGAATTTCTTCAACTAATGTGAAAATTGGACAGCTAAATGCCAAAGAATGAAATTGGACCCTACCTTCTTATAGCACACACAAAAATAAACTTAAAATGGACTAAAGACTTAAATGTGAGACTTGAAACCATTAAGCTTCTAAAAGAAAAGAGAGATAGTAATCTCTTTGGCATACACCTCAGCAATATTTTTCTCAATATGTCCTTTCATGCAAGAGAAACAAAAGAAGAAAATAAACTACTGGGAAATCTTCTTCAGAGTGAAGGAAGCTATCAATAAAATTAAAAGATACCCTAGAGAATGGGAGAAGATATTTTCAAAGAACATATTCAATAAGGAATTTATATCCAAAATCTATAAAGAACTTATACCACTCAACTCAAAAAACACAATCCAAGTACAAAATGGGCAGAGGACCTGGATAGAC
This sequence comes from Suricata suricatta, assembly GCF_006229205.1. Classification (NCBI taxonomy): domain Eukaryota; kingdom Metazoa; phylum Chordata; class Mammalia; order Carnivora; family Herpestidae; genus Suricata; species Suricata suricatta. The sequence goes on from NC_043705.1 coordinate 49,942,779, forward strand.
ATTTCTCCAAAGAAAACATAGAGATGGCCAACAGACACACTAATCTCAGGGAAATGCAAATCAAAACCAAAATGGGATATTGCCTCACACCTGTCAGAATGGCTAAAATAAAAAATACAAGAAACAACAAGTGTCAGAGAAGAGGTGAAGAAAAGAAAACGTTCTTGCACTGTTTGTGGGAGTGCAAACTGGTACAGCCATTGTGGAAAAAAGTTTGGAGTTTCCTCAAAAAACTTAAACTAGAAATACCATACTATCCAGGGATTCTACTAGTGGGTGTTTACCCAATGAAAACAAAAACACTAATTTGACAAGATATATGCACTCCTATGTTTATTGCAGCATTATTCACACCAGCCAAGATATGGAAGCAACCTATGTGTCCATCAACAGGCAAATGGATAAAGAAGATGTGATGCACACACATACACACACACACACACACACACACACACACACACACAAGAATATTGGAATATTAGTTATAAAAAAATAATGAGATCTTGCCATTTGTGACACGGATGGACTTAGAGGGTATTAGGCTTAGTGAAATTAGTCAGAGAAAGACGAATACATTGTGATTTCACTTATATGTGGAATCTAAAAAACAAAACAAACAAGCAAACCAAAACAACAAAAAAGCAGACACAGACCCAAAGAATGTGTTTGCTACACTCCACTGCCCTAAAATAAAAGTTACGAGTGTTAAGCATACCCCTTTAGGAACATGTACACAAGCATAACACACACAATACACAAACTGATAGGCTCATTTCTAATGGATATTAATCTCCTGTACTTAGTGCCACAGGCCTTGTCTTTCCCATGACACAGAATAAAATGGAGAAGGGGACCAAACAGAAACCCGGGCTCCTTGGGCACAGATTCATCTAGTGCTTAGGGCTGGACCACCAAGGGCCTGCCATGTTCATTAGGGACCATTCACCAACTACTGAGGAGAGCAGGTACGAGAATGAGAGGGCTCAGTCAGCTCCCTGGAAGGGGAATCTCTCCTTACCGTGGAGTTATTCTTGTTTTCCTATGAACAGTAAAACGCTCCCCCCAACTTTGGATGCAAATGCTCTTTTACAAATAATTAGATGCTTTTCAACGTCAAGCTGCTAAGCTACAGATTCCCAGAAAAGACTCTGGGTAAAACTGTGTAGCCTGTCCTCAACCTGGCCCCCTGATTCTTCAGGAAACCTTCCCAAAGGAGAGAAGAAAGAGCCTGGGCAGCCCTTCATTCAAAGACTCAGTCACTGGCATAGTGCCCACCCTGCCAAGGCCACTGCCAGGGCTAACCCAGGAAGGTGGAAGCATTGTACATATGTGATGAATGGGGGGCTTCCAATACTCTGGTCTGACTTATATTCCTTGAATCTATCATTCATATATACCCCAGGACCAGCCTATAACGTATGAGCTTTGTGAAGTACTAAAGGGGCCAGAGGAAAGGTAGCTGAATTCTGAAGAGGAGGAGAAATATGAAAACACTTCAAAGCAAAGAAAGTTGTGGGCAGTGGCTTGAATGGAAAGAGACCAAGAGAAATAAATTACTCCTTCAATTACCAGAGGTACTAAATAGATGGGCTTGTCCCTGCAGAAAGTCAGCAGGCAGCTAGTCAAGATAGAGACATCCACGCCTGCCTGCAGTACAGAACAGAGGCCTGGGGTTTATGTTTTGCTAGATAAGCAGGAGGGAAACCTTGAGAACTTCCTTGATTTCATCAAATGCTTTTGCTTAAAGGCTTAGAAACTGCTTGGGTTCTTTAACTCTTGCCTCTACCAAACAGGTTTGGTAGATGAGAAGCACAAATATTCATCTGAATTTAAAGAGAGTATGGGAGCTGTAGTTCTAAAGTCCCAACACAGGAGGCATCAGGGCTGCTGGTTACCAATGTCATGAAGACACTAAGTGTACCCATGAGTCCCAAGGTAGAAGCTGAGAGACTTGGGAACCACTGGCTGATGTTAAAAATAACAGTGCTTCAGGTACGATCACAGTCTACTAGAAGCTGCGAAAGAAGGACAAACACATCTCTGAAGCTAATGCCGAGCCAGGGATGGTGCCCTGGGTGGGCCTAGTGAGAAGGGAAGGGAGGAAGAATGACTCAAGAGGTCCGATGTAAAGTGATCTTGTGGCATGACTAAGCACCCCACACCCCCATCAGGCTCCTGGGCTTAGGCTGATGGTTAAGCTCTTCCAAGGAAGATAATGATCCTTCTGGGTAAGAGGCCAGCTTATGGGAGGTGCAGAAAGATTCTGTCTCCCATTTAGGAGCCCCACCACCTACTCTGAGTAGGGCCCGGAGCACAGAGGCCTACTTGGATGAGGGCAAAAACCTGGCTAGATCATGGCAATACTTCTGGAATCAGCCAACAAAATAAGAGGGAGCACTGAGTGGGTCAACTGAGAAAACAAGATCTTTTATTTGTTCCTAGTTAACCCTTTACTCCAAGGGACAGTATTTCTGTCAGGAAAAGAGAATCTGAAAAAGTGATCTTCAATGAATACCATAAAATTGGAATACAGCTGTGGATTCCCAAGCCTGTCCTCCTCACTTCATGGTTGAGGAAATGGAGGTCACATCCCCCACAGTTAGTGGCAGACTTAGGAGTAGAGCCTAGATTTCCTGGTTTTCTTATTAGCCCCAGTGCACCCTACCCTGCTACTTCAAGTTTATGCCCCTTGCAGGAATTTCTAGCCAATCTACCAGTCTCTGTGAACTGAGAAGTTTTATAATGAACTGTTGTTTTTACAGAATTTATTGTCAAGTTAACTAACATACAATTAACTAACATATACAGTGTGCTCTTGGCTTTGGGAGTAGATTCTCGTGATTCATCACTTACATACAACACTCAGTGCTCATTCCAACAGGGGACCTCCTCAATGCCCATCACCCATTTCCCACCCACCCCCCATCACCTTCAGTTTGTTTTCTGTATTTAAGAGTCTCTTATGGTTTGCCTCTCTCTCTGTTTGAAACTATTTTTTTCTTCTCCACTTCCTCCATGGTGTTCTATTAAGTTTCTCAAATTCCATATATGAGTGAAAACATGATATCTATCTTTCTCTGACTTATTTCACTTAGCATAATACCCTCTGTTTTCACCCACATTGTTGCAAATGGCAAGATCTCATTCTTTCTCATTGTCATGTAGTATTCCATTGTATATATATACCACATCTTATTTATCCATCCAGCAGTTGATGGACATTTGAGCTGTTTCCATATTTTGGCTATTATTGATAGCTCTGCCATAAACATTGGGGTACATGTGCCACTATGAATAAGCACCCCTGTACCCTTTGGATAAGTTTCTAGTAGTGCTATTCTGGGTCATAGGGTAATTCTACTTTTAATTTTTTTTTGAAGAAAGTTCACATTGTTTTCCAGAGGGCTGCACCAGTTTGCATTGCCACCAACGGTGCAAGAGGATTCCCATTTCTCCATGTCCTTGCCAACATCTGTTGTTTACTGAGTTTATTTTAGCCACTTTGAGTGGTGTGAGGTGTGATTTTGATTTGTATCTCTCTGATGATGAGCAATTTTAAGCATCATTTCATGTGTCTGTTGGTTATCTGGATGTCATCTTTGGAAAAGTGTCTATTTATGTCTTCTTCCCATTTCTTCACTGAATTATTTGGGTTTTTTTTTGGGTTTTGAGTTTAAGTTCTTTATAGAGTTTGGATACTAATCCTTTATCCGATTTGCCATTTGCAAATACCTTCTCCCATTCTGTCAGTTCCCTTTTAGTTTTGTTGTTTCCTTTGCAGTGCAGAAACTTTTTTGTCTTGATGAGGTCCCAATAGTTCATTTTTGCTTTTATTTCTTTTGACTTCAAAGATGGGTTGAATAGAAAGTTGCTGCCACTAGGGTTTTGATGGTTTCCTGTCTCACATTTAGGTCTTTCATCCGTTTTGAGTTTATTTTTGTATATGGTATATGAAAGTGGTCTAGTTTCATTCTTCTGCATGTTGCTGACCAGTTCTCCCAGCTCCACCTGCTAAAGAGGTTCTTTTTTTTTTTCCATTGGATATTCTTTCCTGCTTTGTGGAATATTAGTTGGCCATACATTTGTGGGTCCAATTCTGGGTTCTCTATTCTATTTCAATGGTCTATGTGCCAGTTTTTGTGCCAATTGCACAGTGTCTTGGTGATTACAGCTTTGAAGTACAGGCTAAAGTCTGGTATTGTGATGCCTCCCATTTTGGTTTTCAACATTACTTTGGCTATTTGGGGCCTTCTGTGGTTCCATACAAGTTTTAGGATTATTTTTTCTAGCTCTGAGAAGAATGCTGGTGCAATTTTGACTGGGATTGCATTGAACATGTAGATTTGCTTTGGGTAGTATCGACATCTTAACAATGTCTGTTCTTCCAATCCATGAGCAGGGAGTGTTTTTTTTCATGTCTTTATTGTTGTCTTCAGTTTCTTTCAAAAGTCTTCTATAGTTTTCAGCATATAGATCTTTTACTCTTTGGTTAGGTTTATCCTAGGTATTTTATGGTTCTTGGGCAATTGTAAATGGGATCTCTTCTTGATTTCTTTTTCTGTTGCTTCATTATTGGTGTATAGGAATGCAACCGATTTCTGTACATTGATTTTATATCCTGTGACTTTGCTGAATTCATGTACCAGTTCCAGCAATTTTTAATACACTATTTTTAAGAGCAGTTTTGGGTCTATCTCAAAATTGAATGGAAGGTAAGAAATTTCTCTCTCTCTCTCTCTCTCTCTCTCTCTCTCTCTCTCTCTCTCTCACACACACACACACACACACACACACACACACAGCCTCACCCCCCTCTCTGATCCCACGTGGTCCATTGTTGACAAATACTGAACCTACACCAACATATCATAGTTGCCCAAAGTCCATAGTTTATGTTAGATTTCGTTCTTGGCGGTGTACATTTTATAGGTTTTCACAAATATGTAATGACATGTACCCACCATTATATAATACAGGGTACTTTCTCTGCTTTAAAATCCTTTACACAAAGCATTTGCATGACAAATCCTATAACAAAGAATATGGGATTCATCTCTGGTGCACAGCTGTCTGGGTGTTCATTGACTTGAAGACATTCCCCTCCCCCACATTCCTTATTAGCACCTATGATGGAAGTGTTTCAGATATGCAGGCCCAGGATTAGGATGCAAGCATGTCAGTCTGACAGACAGGATCAAGGCAGGACCAAGGTGTGATGTAGAGGTGTCACTGTGGACAATGTTTGTCTTTGGAACACCAGAATACCTATGTGCATTCACACACACAGACACACAGACACACAGACACACAGACACAGACACACACACACACCTTCTTTCCTTTCTTCTAGTACAGCCAACTTCTCTCTATCCTTCCTAAGGACCTTAGTGCCATTTTGCACCATATTCTGTTCTAAAATGCTTCTGGGAAAGGATCCAATGCCAATTATTTGCTATTCAGTGTCAACTGAAGCCATCACATTTTCCTTCCCAGAGGCATGTGCACCATGGGTCTTGGTTCTTCTTATATAATGAGAAGTTGTTGTGTTTTTAAAAATTCAGGTATTCAAAAGCATGTGGGAAGAAAGTCCTTCTCTTAGTCCTTGCAATCACCCCCCATAGTACCTACTGCTCTGCTTCATTGTAGCACAGGTTCTGGCCTCCCTTCAGTCAGAGACAATGATGAAGAGCCAACACAGTATATAAACAGAGAAGGAGATTTGAAACAGAAATGGTCATTTGGAGCAAGAACTAAAGTTTTCTCTTTCTAGGGTGCCTGGGTGGCTCAATTGGTTGAGTATCTGACTCTTGATTTTTGGCTTGGGTCATGATCTTACAATTGTGGAATTGAGCCCTGCATCAGGCTCTGTGCTGACATTGTGGAACCTGCTTGGAATTCTCTCTTTCCCTCTCTGTGCCCTTCCTCCATTCACCCTCTCATTCGCTCTCTCTCAAAATAAATAAATAAATGTTTTTTAAAAAGAATGTTAAAGTTTTATTTTTCTAAAATATAAAGCAGGTTAAGAGCAGAGCCCTGGCTCCCATGCAATGGTGCACATGTGCTGGTGTTAGAGCAAAGAGCACTGGAAAGACCTGGATTCTAGTCCTGGGTCTATCTAAAAGTAGCTGAGTGACTGCAAATCATTGTGCTTCTCTGAGCCTTGATTGTTCCTCTCTAAAATATGTGAGTTGGATTAAATGGTTTCTGCAATTCCTTCCAGCTTCAACATTTTTCAGTTCCATAGTTCAGAGGAGGAACTAAAAGAAATCAGATCAATCCAGGTTGCCAGGCTTCCCACATTCTTTGCTTTTGACAAAGGTGACTGAAGCAGCTTGAAGAAGCTATTTTCACCAAACCTTACCCTGTCCTATCCCGCAAAGGAGGAGCTAATGCCCAGCAGGGTGCAAATACCACTGTGACAAAGAACACAGCTCCATTTGTAAAAACAAAAAACACCATATTAATATTAAGAATAGCCATATCCTAGTGTATGTAACTTTGAGCCAAACCAAGGAAACTTAAGAGGGTTCAGCTTAATCTTTATTAAATTTTTAAATTAGTAAGTGCCACCTGAAAGAATGTGGCTATTGTGGTATCTCAAAGAAGCAGATACAAGAATAGTTATACTGCTATTAGATGCAACAGGCAAAGCAACTATTATAACAGAGGAGAAATCTGGGCTGTTTTATCTGATGGAAAGCACACTATTCTTGGAACTCAAGTTCAGACTCCTAGATACAACTTCTGGTTCTGATGCCAATCATAGGTAAACTTCATCACTAAGGCAGAGACTATACACACCTGTCTTCCTGACTATTGCAAGCATAGCCTGGCCTATATTAGGTACTTAATAAATATTTTGAATAAACATTTGCAATGTCATATAATCACTGACCTTTAGCTTTGCTGACTTGTTCTTTCTTTTGATCCCTTCTTTAGTCTTCCTATTACTACTTCTTAATCTAGGGTTATCATTATCTTTGCCTAGATTGTTCTAATAGGCTCCAAACATCCTCAGTACCTCTGGTCTTCCCCCCATCTAACCCAGTCTCCAAAATGTGGCCAGAGTAATCTTTCTGAAATTAAAGTCTGACCACAGTACTCCATGTTTGAAAACTGGACCTCTAAATTGTCATATTTATTGGTTTACCATTATTCATAATGTTCTCTTTGATTTAATGTCTGTAGTATCTATAATGATGTCTCTTTACTTAGTAGCTCAACATGTGGTATTCAGTAAGTGTTCTGTAGGTATATGAGAAGAGAATGTTCTGAAGTTGTTTGTTACAATGTTCATTTTGGTCAAGTTGTCTCATCATATTGTTCAAGCTTCTGTCTCCTTAATGACTTTTTTGATCTACTTCTTTAAGTTACTGAGTTATATTAAAATCTTAATTTATGATAATGCATTTGTCTACTTCTCCTTTTAGTTTGTCAACTTTTGCTTTACATATTACAATTTAGAATCTTCTTATTGAATTGATCCTTTTGTCATAATGAAAATTTATGTTGTCTCTTTTTAATGAAGTTTAGCTAGAGTTGTTAATTTTATTAGTCTTTTCAGCACTATATCTCTAGTAATGCTTCTTGACTAAAGTTTTTTTTATATGAAATTAGTATGCCCATACCTAAAACTCTTGTGATCTCCTGAGAATTAGGGGTGCTAGTAGTATCTTCCATTATAATATTGGTCTTCTTACCCCAGTTCCTAACAAAGAACTTCTAAACTCCTTGGAATTTTCTGAGTCATTGAAATGCCTTTTGTTCTAATAAGGTGACTCCTGATGGACTCCTGGATGGGAAATGGTCGCCAGAAAGATCAAACCATGATTAGAAGCTTGGAACTTTCAACCTCATCCCCTATCTTCCAGGGAGACGATAGGGGCCTGAGTTAAAAACTGCTCATGACTATGTGATGATGCCTCCATAAAAATCCCTGAAGTATAGGTTCAGAGAGCTTCTGGAGTTGATAAATACATCCATGTTCTGGGAGGGTAGTGCATCCCAATTCCACAGGGACAGAAGCTCTTGAGCTTACCCTATGTACCCCTTCATCTGACTGTTCATCTGTATCCTATTCATACCTTTTGTACAATATAATAAACTAAACTTACATAAGTGTTGCTTGGGTTCTGTGAGTGATTACAGCAAATTATTAAACCTGAGGATGGCTTTGTGGGAACTCTTGATGTGTAGCTAAGTTGGACAGAAGTGTGGGTAACCTGGGCATCCACTACTTGCCACTGGCATCTGAAGTGGGGGCAAGTCTTGTGGGACTTAGCCCTTAACTTGTGGGATCTGATGCAGTTAGGTACAGAATGTCAGAAATGAGTTGTACTATAGGACACCCAGATGGTTTAGGAGAATTGGTCAGTGTGGGGGAAAAAAATGTGTGCACCGGGTAGCCGGAAGTGTTTAGTGTATAGAGGAAATAAAGGGTTTTTCCCCTTTTCAATCCTTATACATAAAGTTTTTCTTTTACAAACAGCATTTCTATAAGTACTAACAAATTTGGTTTTAAGTATGCATCTTTATGCCAATATATTTAACAACCTAGATGAAATAAATAAGTTCTTAAAAAGCACAATTTCCTAAAATTAACACTAAGTAAAATCTTCCCATAACTATTAGATAATTTAGATTTCTAATTTAAAACAGTCTTACATAGAAGACTCTAGGATTAACTGGCTTCACTAGTGGTTTCTTCCCAATACTCTCAGAATAAGTAATGCTAATCCTACAAAAAATTGTCCAGAAAGAAAAAGAAAAAGAAAAAGAATGAATAGTTCTCAGCTCATTTTATACAACCAGCATTACTTTCATGAGGTGATACTAACATCTGAGAATAATGTTTCACGAAAGGAAAATCACAGACCAATCTCACGTACGAGCACAGATGAAAAATCATAAACAAAACTTTAATCAATAAAATCTATCAATATATATAAAAAAGATACTATATATAATGTCTATGTCTCAGAAATGTAAGGCTGACTTAACATTAAAAAACCAGCCAATGTAATTCACTATATTTATAGAACAGAAGAGAAAAATCATATAATCATCTCATATGTAGAAAAAATCATTTGACAAAATCAACATCTTGATAAAAATAAAAATTCTCAGCAAACCAAGAATAAAAGGAAATGTTCTACAGCATACATTATACCTAATAGCAAGTTATTTATTACATGCTTCCTCCAAAGTTCAGCACCAAGACAGTGATGCCCACTTTGACCACGATTATTCAGTATTGTACTGAAGGCCCAAATCAGTACAATAAGCTTAGCAAAAAGGAAGTATAATGATTAGAAAGGAAGAAATAAAACTAGTATCATTTATAGACCACATGACTGCATACATAAATAATTGAAAAAAATTGGTCAAAAGCTATTAAAATTAATAAATAATTTAATAATATTACTGTACACAAGGTCAATATACAGAAATGACTTGTATATGCTAGCAATAAATTAGATATTTTTCAAAACTTAAATGCCACTTTACAGTAATATAAAAAATGTCTAGTAATAAATCTAAGATGCACCAGCACCTTATTCTAAAGTGTACAAAACATTATTGAGAGAAATTAAAGTCCTCAGAAATGGAGAAGATGTCAGTTTTCCTCAAATTGATGTATAGATCAAAGACAATCCCAATCAAAAACCTCAGCCATATTTTTAAAAAATAGGAACTGCCAAAATTCAAAAATTTACACACACACACGCACACACACAGAATATAAAACAGTCAAATTTGAAAACAAAAGGAACAAATCTGGAAGATCTATTTTACCTAAGTTTGAGACTTACTGTAAAACCCAGTGTGGTATTGGCATAGGCATAGACAAATAGATGAATAGAACTTATGAGAATCTATAAATAGACCCACACAAATATGGTCAATTGATTTTGGACAAAAGCTCCAAGATAATTCCATGGGGAATTCCAACAAATTATTTGGAAACAACATGATATCCATATGGAAAAAAAATGAATCTCAACTCCTATTGTATATCCTAGCAAAAATTTGTTTGAAATAGATCATAGATCTAAGTGCAAAAGAGGAAAAATAAAGCTTCCATAAGAAAATAAATATTTTCTTGTGAAAAACATTCACAAGAAAAAAAATTGAAACATATTACATCAAAATTAAAATTTTGCCTTTTGCTCTTCAAAAAACTCTATAGAGAGAGTGAGAAAGCAAGTCACAGACTAGAAGAAAATATTTGCAATACATATATCTCACAAAGGATTTGTGTCCTGATTATATAAATAACTCCTTAATAACAATAAAAAGCAAACAATTTAATTTTCTAAATGAGCAAATGAGATATGAATTGCCAATAAAAGGATTCTTACAATCGTTGAGCATTAGGAAAATGCACATCAAAACCATGAGATACCACTTTATACCCACTGGCATGGCTAAAATTAAAAATACAGATGATACCAGGTGTGGATGAGAACGTGGACAAACAAGAATTTTCAAAATTGTTCCTGAAGGTGTAAAATGGTACAGCTACTTTGGGAAATAGCTTCGTAGTTGCCACTAAAGCCAGACTCACACACACCCTATAACCTTGCAATTCCTCTCCTGGGTATTTACCCAAGAGGAATGAATGCATATGCCTACCAAAGACGTCTAGAAGAATATTCATAACAGCTTTACATAACTGAAAAATCTGGGCTTAATTTAAATGCCTATTAACGAATGAATGGATAAGCAAATTGAGATAATGTTCTAACAGTATTGCAGAGCAATGAAAAGGAACAAATTAAAACAAGAGCAAGGATGAATCTCACAGACCATAAAGCTGAATGAAAAAAGTTATGGACCCATAAAAAAACATACTGTGTACACTTATATAAAGCTCAAAATGAGACAAAACTTATCTATGGTGAGAGATTTTGGAATCGTGGTTACTTCAGGAGAGGAGTATTGACTGAGAAGAGTCCCGAGGAGGCCTTCTGGGGATCGATGTGGAAGGTGGGACAAGGAAGACCAGCTTGCCCCCAGATTACCTGGAAGTATTCTGGTTTTAAAACTGAAAAGTCCTTTTTTGGGGAAACCGGGATGGCTGGTCACCCTAACTTAAGATTTGTGCATTTTGCCATATGCTATTCCTCGATTTTTATAAATCTGGACAAAGTCCAAATTCCTTCTCATCATATATACAGCTTTTGCAGTGAGGTCCCTGCGTGCCTCTTCGTTTTCTCATCTGGCCCCACTCCTTGTGCTCCCACACTGACAGCTAGGGGCTCCCTGAATCTGCCATGTTCTCTCTTGCCTCAGGTGGTCTCTCTGTTCAGAAACCCGCTCCCCTTGCTCCTCTCAGCTAGCTTCCGTTCATTCTTTAACTCAGGCTGGACACCATCAGCTGTAGGAACGTCTCCCTGACACAGAACCAAGGCTTGGGATATCCCATAGCATGTTTAAGTGGTCAGTTATTTACTTATGCATTTATTCAACAAGACATTACATTACGTTCCTAAGAAGGTACTAGGAAGTATCCAGTCCTACAAGACTTCACAGTCGGATGGCTATGTAAACATACCTTGGCAGAAAAATGCAAGTGGATGGGCTCTACTCTAACCTACCGTCTCAGCCACACCATGCCTGGAGGGAGAAAGATGGCTTTTTTATTTTGAATTTATTTCTTTTAGTTTTGAGTATAGTTGACACACAATGGTACGTTAGTTTCAGGTGTATAACATAGTGATTCAAGTTCTCTATACATTATGCTGTGCTCACGCAAGTGCACCTACCATTTGTCACCATACAAAGTTATTACAATACCATGGACTATATTGCCTATGCTGTGTGTTTTATTCCCATGATTTATTCATTCTATAACTAGAAGCCTGTATCGCCCACTCTCATTACCCATTTTCCCAACCTTCCCCCCACCCCATTCCTCTGGCAACCATCAGTTCTCTGTATTTACAAGTTTGATTCTGTTCTTTGTTTATTCATTTGTTTGGGTTTTTATTTATTTATTTTATTTTATTTTATTTATTTTGAGAGAAAGAGAGAGAGAGAGCGAGCAAGGGAGGTTCAGAGAGAGAGGGAGACACAGAATCTGAAGACAGGCTCCAGGCTCTGAGCTAGCTGTCAGCACAGAGCCTGAGCTTGAACCCACAAACCACAAGATCATGACCTGAGCCAAAGTTGGATGCTTAACCGACTTAGCCACCCAGATGCCCGTTTGGGTTTTTAGATTTCACATATGAATAAAATCATATGGTATTTTTCCTTTGCAGTCTGACTTATTTCACTTAACATAATACCTTCTAGGCCCATCCACACTGTTGCAAATGGCAAGATCTCATCCTTTTTTATTTATATTGCATTTTTAAAAGTTTATTTATTTATTTTTGAGGGAGAGAAAGAGAGTAAGAAGGGGAGGGGAGAGAGAGAGGGGGTGTGTGAAGTGGCTCCACACGGTCAGCACAGAGCCCAATGTGGGGCTCAAACTCACAAATCGCGAGATCATGACCTGAAACAAAACTAACAGATGCTTAACTGACTGAGCCACCCAGGCACCTCAATATTGCATCTTTTTGATCTATTTATTTGTCAATGGATACTTAGGTTGCTTCCATATCTTGGTTATTGTAAATAATGCTGCAATAAAAATGGGGGTGCATAAATCATTTCGGATTAGTGTTTTTATTTTCTTTGGGCAAATATCCAGTAGTAGAATTACAGGATTTTATGGTGTTTCTATTTTAAATATTTGTGGAACCTCTGTACTGTTTTCTACAGTGGCTGCACCAATCTACATTCCACCAATAGCACAATAAGGTTTCCTTTTCTCCACATCCTAACACTTATTATTTGTCTTTTTAATTTTAGCCTTTCTGAATATAAGGTAGTATCACATTGTGATTTTGACTTTCATTTCACTGATGATTAGTGATGCTGAGCATCTTTTCATGTGTCTGTTGGACATCTGTAGGTTTTCTTTGGAGAAATGTATATTCAAGCCCTCTGCCCATTTTTTAACTGGATTGTTTGTGTTTTGTGGATTGAGTGGTGTAAGTTCTTTATATATTTCAGATATAAACCCCTTATCAAGTACATCATTTGCAAATATCTTTTCACATTTGCTAGGTTATCTTTTAGTTTTATTGATGATTTCCTTTACTATGCATAAGATTTCCCAGTACATGCCTCATAGGGTTTTTGTTAGGATTAAATCAATCAGTATACATAAAGGACTTAGAATGGCGGCAAACATATAGTCAGCAATTATAAATATAGTCATTCTTATGTGAAATATATAAAAATACTATCCAACATTGAGACATTTCTCCATTTATTATTATCCCATGCCTCTTCATCTTTCTTCTGAGCCCCAGGTTCACATTTCTTAAGACTAACAGATGTTATCACCTGATTGAAATGTGAGTGGCTCAAATGTATGACAAACAAGTTCTTTCCATGAACTTCTACATTCAATTATTCAATAAGCCTTGAAAATTCTTACAGCCATTCCTTTTTTTTTTCCTGGATCCAATGCCACTTTCAGAAATAAAATTTCTGATCATCACACATTTGAATTTCTTCCAATGGCCTCTTAACTCACTCCCTTCTAATTCAGACTAGTCTCCCTAGAGCATTCTTTGACCATAATCTCTTGGTCAGAAATCTTCAGGGGTACCTAACTATCCTTAGGAATCAGTCAAAATTCTACAAACTGTCATTCAGTGTCCATCACAATCTAACTTGGAATCTACCCTTTCAAATCCATTTCTTTTATCTTTTTCACTAAATTTCTCTTCAACTTGAATACTCAATTTATAGCACTGACTGGTAAACTGCACTAGAACTGGGGCTAAAGCCCAAAGCATATAAGGGGCCTCAGTCTCCTCTAAGCCCAACTTAAAGCTTAGCACCAGGCACTAACCTACTGTGAATGAGGCAGAGAACCCCAATACAACCAAAGAGACAGGAAAGCAAGCAAGATGGCTCCTCTCAAGGGAAAGGAACTTCTAGGCATCCCATTCAGCCACATGGAGTAGAAAGGTAGAAGAGAGTGCCATACTCAACTTATTGTATCAACATTAAAAAAAAATAATTATTTAAGTGATCTCTACACCCAATGTGGGGCTTACAACTCAGAGATCAAGAACTGCATGCTCTTCCTACTAAGCCAGCTGGGAGCCCATTTCATCAACTTTTTAACATTCAAGTGTTCTTATCCACCACCAAACAAATGGCCCAGACATTGTTCTGAATCCGACCAAATGGATTTGGAACTCCTCCTAGAATGGTGACAGTGAAAAGTTTCCTTTTGTCTGGAGCCCAGACTTATAGGCTTCCACTCCTTTACTGTGTTCATATCCTTGATCTTGCCTTGACCATCCTCCCCATTTCTGTCAGTTGAAATTCTACTCATCCTTCAAGATCCAGGATAATGTGCTGATAACATGATCATCTTACTTCCACGTCCTATCTTCTAAATTCTAACAGCACTGACTGTACTTCTAATTTGATACTTAGGATTTCCTGCCTTGCACTGTTACCTATGTTTTCTTGGGTACGGTAAATATATTTACTCCTCTCTGCACTGACAATTCCTTAAGCTACGGACCATGTCCCTACGTGAGTCAGGGGCTAATTAAGATTCTCTGACCTATTTTTTTTACTCTAATACCAACTAGGCTTAATAAATATGTGTTGATGAGTTCCATGTTTTATGCATTTGGCTTCAACCTATAGATTGTACTGTGAAAGAGACCTAAAACTGTGGGTCACATACGAGGTGTTCTTTGCTATCATACTTATAGCAAAAAATTGAAAAGAACTTAAGTATCCATTAACAAAGTAATGGATAAATAAAATCTCTTTTATGTATATGCTGAAACTCAGAATGCAAATTAACTAGATCGACATGTTCATTATAGATAAATCTAAAAACATAATATTCAATGAAAAGAGCAAAATTTAGAACTATATTATAACCTACCAGGTAAGTAAAATTTTAAAACACAGATAATATATTCTGTTCATGGATTCATGAATAAAAAAAGGCTATAAAATTATCAGTCAAACCCATTCATATCTGTATTCATTAGTTGAAAGATGGGAATGGTCAGAGTCTTCAAACTATTTTCTGTAACTTTTATTGTATTAAATGAAGTAAACACAACATGAGTGTTTGTTATATTGTTCTTTTCCTTTTTCTGTAGTTTTAAAGCTTCTCAGAATGAAGAGAAACAAAAAGATACCATTTGGTCCAGACCCTGTCTTCTGGGTGTCATGCTATTATTCTTTCTATTGTGTGAATATAAAGATCAAGGGAAAGGGGAGGGCCTGGAGCTATACCGAGGCTAGGGCTTGGCTTGGGAGTTGCTGCTGCTGACAGTTCACTAAATGCTTTCAATCAGCCAGTATTCTTGGTTATTTTCCTGCAGGTGAAAAGTGAGGTGGGGGGTGGGGGAAGGTGAAAGGAGTGGGGGAAAAACCTTTCCTTAGTCTGGCTATAGTGGATTACTATAGGTTTTTAAACCTCCTATATAGAGGCGCCTGGGTGGCTCAGTCAGTTAAGAGTCTGGCTTTGGCTCAGGTCATGATCTCACAGTTCGTGGGTTCGAACCTGCGTCAGGCTCTGTGCTGACAGCTAGCTCAGAGCCTGGAGCCTGCTTCACATTCTGTGTCTTCCTCTCTCTCTGACCTTCCCCTGCTCGCACTGTCTCTTTCTGTCTCTCAAAATAAATAAAAAATAAAAAGTAATAAAAACCAAGCCTACATGTTAAAATAAATAAATAAATAAATAAATAAATAAATAACCCTCCCATATAGAGATGTCTCATTCTTTGAACCCCTCTTGGATTGATACTGTTTCCTTTCTGTGTCCTATACACTGTCTGTAACAATAACAACAACAACAACAACAAGAGCTAACAATTTTCAAGAACTGATTATGTGACAGGCATTATGCTAAGTACTTTATATACAATTTTGTATCAGTATGGATGCTTCTAGCTTCCAGTATCATAAAACTCTATTCCAATGGAATTACCCTACAAGGTAATGTGTTAGATATAATATGTGTCTTCAGAGAAGAAAAAGAATCAACAGTCTTCAGGACTGGATTGTGCAGAGGCTCAATGATATCAGTCATGTCTCAACATGTCCCCAGTCTTTCTGCCCTACTGTTTGCAGGTGCCATGAGTCGGGTCTGCGCGCTTCCATGTTTGCAACCAGCAGAAGAGATCCAGGTTGGCTCAGGCCTGCCCATTCCTAGCAAGTCACTGTGGAGGAGATGGGTTCTATAAACTGCTTAGAGCCTTAAGGAGCTGGAGTGCAATGGATGCTGGGAAAGGGACACTATACCCACCATGGATATGTTCTCATTAATTCTTATGCTTCTATGAAGTAAATGCTATTACAATCTATGCTTTACAGTTGAGAAAATGAGAAGTTTAAATGGTTTTCAAGGTTACATGGCTGGTAAGTAGCATGCCCTCCACAACTATATTGCACTGCCTTCCAGTACTGGTGGTGCATGACTAACCGTAACTCATGGGTCTCCTGGGATGGGAACTGAGTTGTCAACCACATGGTCCTTCTACCACTTGAACCCTGAAGGGATGGTTGGCAAGTGGCCATCTCCAGGTGTCTGTGCTTCCCTTCCTTCAGCTCCTGACTTCACTTTTCCTTTTTAAGACACTAAAATCATCCTTTCTGCTCTGGAGGTTCCTCTTTGCAAGCCTGGCTGTAAGTGATAGAGGGACTCACCACTTCCCAGGCTACTGGATGCCTTTGGGAAGTCAGCCCCTGAAGTAGTGTGCTACTATTTGTCTTTTAAAAAACAAATTATAGGAATAAATAGGGACTAAGAACAGTAACAACAAGCTTTGGAAATTTACAAAACCTCCAGAATCCAACAGTTCTCTTAGTCATTGAGCTGGATCTTGTCCCAGCAAGGCCTGAGGGCCTATACCAGAGGAAGGGTGGAGGGTTTCTGAAGCTTGTGACTCCCACTCCTGGGGTTACCTTTCAGGGCTCTACCCCTAAGGTCGCTTCCTCCAGGCGATGTCCTCAAAGCACATAAATGATATCTTTGTCATCCTTCAAGGTACCCTCCTTGAAAGTACTACATCCTCTGTGGAAGCCCAGATTTCCTGGACGGGGTCACTGGTTCCCAGTGATGTTATGGGCCAACATTCTGGGGCCTCAAGTTAGGCACATGGGTCAGAGGCAGCCAGTGTTCTTAATAAGCCACATGGGCAAACAAGGATGTGCATACTAATGTGCAGACAAATCTCCTTGATGGATCTTGTTAAAATGCAGATTCTGGTTCAATAGGTCTGGGGTAGGGACTCCAGATCCTTCATTTCTAAAAAGTTCCACAGGATACTGATGCCACTGGTGAAGGGTGCACACTGGAAAGGGTAAGGGTGTAGACAGTGCTAATGTTGGCAGTAGATCAGCCTTCCCATTGTGGACAGCACTGTGTTAGGGGCTTAGGACCAGGGAATCAGTGTATCCTCCTGGGAGCCTGATAAGTAAAAAGGCCATCCATTCTGGCCTGACTTGATGTTTGGCTGTCATAGGCTGCCAGAAATGAGTAATTCTCGATCTCCTCAAAGCCCTGAGAAACCAGTCCCAAAGGGTAGAAGCTACAGGAAGACAGATTTCCTTTCAATACGAAGGTTAGCTCTCATGACACAGAGCTTCTTGGACCTGGGTGCAGCCAAGCAGAGTCAAAAAGAGGTTTCCTGAGGGTGTGAGGGAGGGAAGACTGGGACAGAGGGAATTGCACTGGCCCCTATTAAGGTTTCCCTTCAGTTCTGAGATTGTATAAACCATAATTCAAAGACAGAAAACAGAGATGAGTCAGAAGTTTCTTGCCTTCTCATCAACCTTCTATTCAGCCAGATTTTTCAAAGTGATTTGTGTCTGAGACCCAGTTTATCATTCTAGCCCTGTTTGTTTGCATTTGTATTCCTCTTTCTAAATAAAGCCCTGCCTCCTTCTCTCAAGGGTCACAATGGGTTAATATCATCAATACAACTGCAGAAGAGAGAATGCAGTTTTAATGTGAGAAGAAAAATATTGACAGGTTTATAACAAGAGACATAATTAACTCCATGCTCTGGTGATCTGCCAACACATATTTCTCTCCTTCCAACCTTCTTGCTCTTCCGCAAAACTTAAAAATCCTACTTTAGCCTATAAAGGCTAAAAAGTATGTATAATTTGGCTCTGAAAATAGTCTAATCTTACGCAATTTAAATTTGGTATTGTTAAACGAGAACCCAATACAGATGCTGCAGGCAAGGAAACACTCTATACTGATGCCAGTCCCCATGTCATTCGTCCTTTCCTTTTGACGGTCCAGCTTTCCGTCTCAGCAAAGGTCAAATATTAAAAGTCAGAGAGCTCAGAAGCACAAATGAATATTATCTAAGCCACAGCAACAGAGGCAGAAGGGGACTCTGTAAGAAAAGCAATGCAAATAGCAAACTGCAAGTCAAAGCATGAAAGAAATGGCGTGATCTGTAATCAGGAGCAAGTTCTAAAGCCTGTCTGCCCCTTTTGGATGCTTCACAGTGTTTTTAATACACCAGTGACAGAAGAGCTTGGTTAGGAGGGACATCTTTCATCTCTGATCCTCTCCCTGACAACAAAAAAAGGGTGAGCACATTTGCATAACAGAAGAAAGGGACAGATTGCCAGTCCAGAAGGACCCGCAGGACACCTGTCAGAAATATTAAAAAGCAGGATAATCTAACAAAATGTGAAATGTTTTATGTACCAGTCTTGGATAGTTGATAGGAAGGCTACAATGGGAAACATGTGGGCCATGTCCCATCTACAAACCCTCATTTTGTGAATGACTTTAGGATCCCAGAAAAGCCCTCTCCCCCTGCCCGTTGTCCCTCACTGACAATACCTTTTGGCTGCAAGCTCCTCTTATGTAGGAAAGTGAATGAGGTCGTTACTGGAACTCGAGCAATTGTCGCAGTTCCCCGCCGCACCTGAGCCAGAGCACCTCCCAGACCCCCTTCACCTGCCTCCTGATCCTCACCCACCCCAACAAACCCCACCACCAGTAGGAATATTCTTCCTTCTCCTAGCACCCAGGGACATGTGATCCTGTTCTCAAGTCACACTCAGACCATACAAAAACATCTTTTTCAGTAGACAGAACTGCAACAGTGCAGTTACAACAGTGCTCCAATTCAGGCCCACTGTGAGTTAAAAAGATATTCATGGCTGCCTGTGTGTGACATTGTTTCTTGAACAATGCAAGCCAGGTAAAAAACCAATGTGGGACTATGTCTCTCTGGGTCAGTTTCACCACAGAAAAGTAACACTGTGTCTCCCCCAAAGACTCAATGAGTTGAAGGAACGGGAGCAGAGAGATGGTGGAGCAACGGAACTGTTTGGGCATGGACGAGAGGAAACACATGCCTTAGCGTTTTTGCTGTGTTGTATTGGCTGTGGTCCATGGCTCTGGCTGCCGAGCAGAAAGACAATGGGTTTGGGATTAAATTTCTGTGCCCACACTCAGAGAATGGATCATCTGCTATCCCCCAAAGATTTTTTGGGTTACAAAGAATTAGAAAAAAAATGGCAGGACTTGGGGGGTAGGGGTAGGTGTGTGGGACACATGAGCTTTAGAAGGGTTACCCCCCCCCCAAGTAAATGGCAAAAGGTATCATTCCCCTGCCCTCTTCAGCAGCCCTAGACAGGCAGTCAGGAGGAGGAGGTGAAGCCTGAGGAGCCCAAGCCTGGGAGGTGGGAGCTGCCCAGAACTGCGTGCCTATGACTCAGGGTGGAATTTTCCTTTCAGACAATGAAAACAGGCTGAGGTTTTTGTTGTTATGGTCACTCATATTGATCTTCTATTGTTAGAGCTGTCTCTCTCTTTCCCTCCCCTTCACTTTGTCTGTCTGTCTCTCTCTCTCTCACACATACACACACACGTGCGCGCACACACACGTATAATAATTTACACATTAGACTAAGTCCCTCAAAATACAGCTGCCAAGGATAAGACTCTTAATTGAAAGAAGGGAATGGGAACCTTCATCCTGCCATTTCTCTACAGCAGTTCTCTAACTCCAGGGAACATAAAATCACCTGTGAAGCTTGATAGAGTTCCGAAACCTCCTCAGAGAGCCGGACTCAAAGGGTCTAAAAACCAAGTTTACTCATCACAGTATTCAGGACTACACTCCATATAAAGCAGAGAAGACTATAGATGCAATGTCTCTGTGCACAATAAAACATATTCAGAAACGTGCAGCTCCAACATGCACCCACTGTCCAGAGAGCCTCAGATGCCACCTGGCCATCCAGGGCTAGATACTCACATGAAGTCATTAGGTCAATATGAAGTGATATTTCAATTTGGAGGTCATGTTGTTGGACCTAAGGAATCAGCACTGTGGAGCTTAGGTACTGTGGCTGCAGGTGGTGGAGGGGACTCTGGTCTGTCTGGAACCGTGTCCTCTCAAGGACACCTGCAGGTGTGGTCTGGTTACTGGTTTTTGAGTATGGATGGCCCAACCTCAGGGTGTCTGCGTGAGCAAATGGCTCATTTCTGGCAAAGAGTGCAGTATGTGGGGCTCCACACAACAAATATTTTGGAAATTTGTGGCCCTTTATAACTCTTAGGCAGGTATTTCATATTGGTTTTCCATTCTCAGAAGAATGAGCCCAGAGGGACTTTTGACTGAAACGTAATCATTGGTCTCAAATATTTTCTAGAACAGTGCTGTCCATTTGAAATATAAACTTTGATGTGAGCTACGTATGTGGTTCAAAATTTCACATTGGTCATATTAAGAAAGTAAAAAGAATATTAGTGTATTTTATTTAACCCATTATATCTAAAATAGAATTTCAATATTTAAAAAAATTACTCATGTAATACTTTACTTTTTTTGGTACTAAATCTTCAAAATATAGGTATATTTTACATTTAAAGCACATCTCAGTTCAGACAAGTCATATTTAAATGTTCAGTAGCCACAGGTGGCTAGTGGCTATGGTACCAGACAGCAGTGATGCATGGGACAGAGAGCAGGCTGAAATCATATCTACTCAGCACCAGTGAGGAGCAGGTGTGGAAGGAGAGAACTGGAGATGTGTC
>NC_043705.1:49963996-49965587 GCF_006229205.1 Suricata suricatta
CAATATTTCTCATCACAAAAGTTTTTCTAAAGCCTCTGCTGAATCAGTACTGTTTTAGGCTTAACATGCCCTCTCTGGTCAGACCTTCTGGGAAAACAAAAAAAATCCAATGCTTGTCTTAAAAATGTATTAAGAGAAGAGGAGAAGAGAGGAGAGGAGAGAGAAGCCATAGGAGGACTTAACTATAGAGAACAAACAGAGTTGCTGGAGGGGAGGGGGTGGGGCTTGGGCTAAATGGGTGACAGCCATTAAGAACAACACTCGTTGGGATAAGCCTTGGGTGTTATATGGAAATGATGAGTCACTACATTATACTTCCGAAACCAATATTACTCTGTATGTTAACTAACTAGAATTTTTTAAAAAGTTTGAAAAAGAAAAATATACATTAGGATGCCGCTGTTCCCATTCCCAACTTGTTTCAGGCGAAATAAACAGATCCTTTTGGCCTCTTCTCCAAGCCAATATTTACTGAAAATGGCCAGAGCCCAAGTCAGAGCCAGCCCAGGGATCTCCACAGACCCACAGGAACAAAGGCTGAAGGAAAAAGGGAGACCCTAGGCTCCTTTCAGATCTTCAGGGGAGAGAGTCACACTTTCCAGGCAACTCTTCTCCTTTGCCTAGAAATGTAGCATGTGATGACTGAGAAAGACATAAAGCAGAGGTTCTTTATACTCTCTTCCCAGAAGTGGCTGCCAGATTCACAGAGCTGGTCCCAATCTTATTTGAGGGACAATTAATGTGTTTTTACCAGTGAATCAGATCGTAATCTTCAAACAGGCCTTTGGTCAATAGAATGAGATAAAATATAAGTCTGCGTTATTCTGAATGTCAGCTTTTCGTGGACGATAGCCTGAAAGCTTTAAAAATGCTTTACAAAATAAATTCACAGATCTCCTTTTCTGAAGCATGACTCAGAGGATAGTAAAACTCTCTGGGCCAGAACTGAAGGCCTCAGAATTCTTGAAATCAAGTCAAAGTATAACAATCTGTGTCTTCCCAAAGCACATTCTATTCATTGGGCAATAAAAAGGAAACTCAAATAAAACCCAAAGTTTATATCAGAACCTGATCATAAGGTCTGGACTGAAATTGTTCCATCAATATTTTTCGTTGGAATTACAGTTTATTTACAAGAAGTTTCCAAGAGGCATTAATAAATTGTGAAATTTCCTAAGGAACCAGAACTACCTAATCAATGATACTGAGGAAAAACACTGTAAATTCTCTGAAGAACTTGGTCAGTGAATGGAAAGATGATTGTTCATATCTGTCCTCCTTTTGCCACCTGAGGCTAACTGGAGGTTCATGGAAGGGTGGGGTTTCAGAGGACTTCAGATATTAGCTGGCTACACAGTCCCCTGTGCTGTGGCCAGAGTATATGCACATACTACCTACACAAACACCTGAAGCGGAGGTTGCTTGAGGCTTATTCATTCCTTCAATTAACAATACACTATTGATGGGACACTGACTAGCTCCCAAAGACTCAATTCTATGAAAAGGGCAGCTCTGGTTGAAAATGGTTCATACCTTTCTGGACCCAAAATTGTTGAGGAATGATGTTAATAAGCATGATAAGCCAAATAAT
>NC_043705.1:49965687-49966994 GCF_006229205.1 Suricata suricatta
CCAGGCTTAGGCAGGCTCCAATCTCCTTTCTGTCTCTGTGAGGTAGCCTGTTCTGGACATATAAATGCAGTCATACAGTCTGTTCTTTTGCTCTGACTTCTTTCATTGAGCATAAAAATTTTGAACTTCTTCCATGTTGTATCATGTGCCATTCCTTCATTCCTTTTTATTGCCAAATAATATTCCATTGTATGGATATATTGCATTTGTTATCCATTCATCAGCTGATGGACATTTAAGCTGTTTCCACTTTTGTGCCTGTTGTGAATAAGAGTGCTATGAGCCTTCATATATAACAATCTTTTTAAGGGTTAATCTCAAATCTCATCCTATCTCTTCTTTCCAATAGACTAAAAAATATCAGAAGTCCATATTCTTCCATCTGAGAGCCACTATTTGAACCTATCTTCCTCCATGTCTGCCCCCATCCATTCTTTTGCAATGGCATCCCATACCAAACTACTTGCTATTCTCCAGAAGTCTTTATAGAATCCACCAACATACCTATTTAAAAATATCATATTTCAGGCTGCATCCCAACTATCAGAATGTTCTAATCAACTTCCTTTCATTCTGTCTTACGATCTCCAGCCAACTACCTTGGCCCCAGTCTCATGAGGCATAGTATAAGGTCAATTTTCAGGACATAGAGACATTAATATTTTTAGATGCAAAAATCAGATTCCAGATAGGGACAGCCAGTACATAAAACCAGCCACATCTTCTCTAACAGTTAGATATTGAGCTAAGTAGCTTAGATTATCCCAACACTGATGGTTGGGAATAGAAGATTCAATTCTACTGTAGAAAGGAAAAAAATCATTTAAGCTTGAAATAAGCTTCTATGAGCAATGCTTCTATTAAAATGTAAAAAATATTTCCCTTGTATTCAGATCTCAGAAATATAGCACGTAATCACACCTTGTATTTCCTACAAAGAAAAGTAAGATTTCCATTTATTCCAATGAAGACCTAGTTTATGATATCCAATAGGTAAACCTCATCCCCTTCATACTTCAGGAAATTGGACCCCAATAGCTAAAGAAAAGACTATTTTTTTTTAAATCTCTAGTCTTGGAATGTACATGTATGCATACACAAGAAGCATTAAAGTTCCTAAGAATGAGCATAATTATTGACTTTTTTTCTCATGTTCCTTAAAGTTCTCTAAACCAAACAATCCCTTTGGCCTATACCTCCAAGGATAATTCTTCAGGGTTCCTACCTATGTGTAAAAGGAGGAGGTTATACACATTTATTGACAAGGCCTCAAAAGTTGAGGAAGAGTCTGCACACAAGCCCCAAGC
>NC_043705.1:49967094-49968291 GCF_006229205.1 Suricata suricatta
GGCCATTTCCCAGTGAGAAGGGTTTTGAAGTTAACATCACAGCTGAATTCCTTGTTATTTGCTATTAGAAATAATTATGCTTTGTGAACTCTTAAGCAAAACTACATTCACTTGTTTTTTATAGTATCGTGTTAGTAATTTCAAGTAATCATCTCTTTCACCTTTGTAAGCTTTTACATGAAAGAGACCCTTCATGGTAGTACCTGGAATGGGTGGGCCCAATTGATGATTTTAGTCAAACTTCTCATCCCTAGAGGGAGCCATAGTAGGTGCGCAGAAATACCCCTTTATTTCCCCTGCCCCACTTAATGGCCTAATGCTTATAAAGCACTTTATAGAATCTGCTTATAGTAAACATCCACAGATAATAACTCTCTCTCCCAGCCCTTACAGAGTTCTTTCTCAGCACTGAATAACTGTCATTGTCACTAATGAGGAGGGTGATAGGCACACCATGTATGTCTTTCTTAGCTCATACCTTAAAATGGTCAGCACAGTGTACATAAGACAAAAAAAATTTGTCCAGCTCAGAATGAAAATTCTCATCTTCTGAGGAATGGCTGATGTGCTGGGGATTTTTAGTTTGGACTATTGAAATATTAGGAGAAGTGTGCTTGAAGATGTCTTCAACCCTTTAAAAGGCTGTCATGTTGCAGAGGGCTTTGACTTCTGTCTGGGCCCCAGAGGATGGAAATAGGATCAGTGAGTGAAAGGAGTACATAAATTATTTTTTAGTCTACCTCCTTCAGTAATGTGGTTCTCAGAAATCCTGGGCTAACTTAAGGGAGTGCTGACATTGTTGGCTTGAAAATTTAGGAGACTGGAAACCAGCGCATACCTTTGTTCTAACCCAAATCAGCCCACAAAGATTTCACCAAGATTTTATAAGCTATACAACTGAAATCTGCTAACCATCTCTGCCCCCCCCCATACTGTGATCTATAACACAAGATTCAGGAGATGTCTTTAACCCAGCTTGCCCACTCTGCCTCCGCCCTTGACAGCTACAGATTAATAATAGTGGGCTATACTGTTATACTATAGTATGTTATGTTATAGAATGAGGCTCAGCGCTATGCTGTGAAGAAGCAGAAAACCCAAATATTAGATATGCTTGGACTAGTCTGTAGGAGAAGGGGTCTGCTGGAAATAACAACGTTGTTCTAAAGCCATTTGCTGAGGGTAATTACAAAAAAA